>NW_015090828.1:2328263-2331506 GCF_001431845.1 Calidris pugnax | reverse complement strand
GAGCAGGGCGGGCGGTGCTGCCCGCGGGCTGCCGGCACGGCGGCTGGGAGGGGCGGCAGCGGTCCCGGGCGCTGCGGGAGCTGCCCTGGGGCCGGCAGCGGGCGGGAGCGACCCCGGGGCGACGGGCCAGCGGAGGCACCGCCGGTGCCGTTTACCGCAAGGAGGGCGGTTGCGGTTTAGGGAAGCGGGGCTCGGCTCCTACCGCGGCGGACATCGCTTCTTCGCCAAACCCGCCGTGCCAAAGCACCGCCGCGCTGCTGTCGTGACATGTGCGCCTCCTGAGCAGCCACTCGGCTGCCTCGACGGGAGCTGCGGCGCGGCGGGTCTGCGCCTCCCGCGCAGCTCGGTGGAACCGACAAGCGTATTTTCCGCGTCTCCTTCGCTGCGCTCAGCTCCCCAGGGACGGGTGGGAGCCCTTTAATATTTGCTGTGGCCGTTTGTATATTTTTTTTCCCTATCTTGAGATTATAAATCATTTATTTTGTTTCCTAATGAGCTAAGAATTTAAACAAACGATTTTATTTTATATCAAGATAAATTTACAGGGCAAATTATGCATTCTGGTTCCACTGTGCTTGGAACAAAGGTTTACACTTTTTGCAAAGGTGTGAATTAATCACTTCACCCATCTTTTGTTTTGTTTAATCCCTGTCGGCTACACTGAGGTGGGCACATTGCAACTGGGGCAGCATTCGGCACCAAGAACGGCATTTTCCAGTGTTGTGTCTCTAACTGTCGGTAATGTAATTTTTGGAATATTCGGAAATTGAAATTCATGATTGTGGGAATTAAAATTAAATTCGCATGAGAATACAAGGATTTGGTTTCAGGCGATCGATAGCATATTTGCAGCACAATGTCGTTTGCTCGGACCCGTTAACATATGTTTTGAAGAATGAATGAGAACGTTTTGTACCGGGCTTTCCTCTTGGGCGATTTTGGTAACCGATGAGCTTTGTGCTATGAGGAATTGTTACCGTAGGGGTTACACTGAGCACAACCAGCTCCCTCCCTCAAGCAGCCCTCAACAATGAAACAAAGACAATCGATCCCCTTCAATTCCATTTATTCAGATCGTATTATTCTCGTAGTTTGGAATTCAACATAATACAGCATATTGCACTTACCAGAGAGCAGCACGAGAGAGAGAAAAAAAAAAAAGTACAATACTTCAGTTTATTCCCAAGGAAGAATAAGACGTTGTGATAGTTGTTGCTCTTCTTAAATATATGAAACCAACTGAAAATCTAAGTATATGTACACAAGATTTACTAAGTCCCTGAATATGCATTTGAATTTTTACACAGACTTTTTTGCTTTTCTTATATTTTTACAGAGATATACAGTATGTCACACACAGTTTCAGCTTGAGAAAACTTTGCACAATTATACCCCACCTGCGAGGCTGTTGTTGGTTTGGTTTTTTTTTGTTATTGGTGGGTTTTTTGTACAGATCCTCCCCCCACCCAATTTATGCCAATGATTATTCAGATAATTTTCTTTATGATTGTCCCCTCCATTCCCCATCCCCTCCGCCTTGCCAGAATGCTGAAGAAAATACCGATTAAAAATAAGTCTAGAAGAAGAAAGCCATTACATCATGACAAAGGTTAAACTGTATATATTGCACGTCGGTACAGAAACATAATGCAATAATACTTTCATCCCCCCCTTTTCCTCTCTCCCACACGCCCCTCCTTGCTCCTGGGGCTGGGCTGTGTGGGGGAACCTAACTGTACTCATAGTCCGATGAGTCTTCCTCGGACACCCCTGTCAGGTCTCTGCGGTAAGAGTCCATGCCATTCTCCTCCATCTCGCCCGCTGGCCGGAGGCTTTTGCTCATGCCTTTGCACTCCTCCATTTTGATGGTGTCGTAAAGTCCCTTAGGTCCTTCTTCAAGGAGGATGTTCCTCTCTGAGTGAGAGGGTTTCATTTGGCAGACGTTTTTGAGGAAGAGGAGGACAGGGGCATAAAGCACGTTGGCGAGCCCCATGCCCAGGTTGAGCTGTGCGAAGCCCATGGTGTGCACAATCTGGCCAGCCACGATGGGCCCCAGGGCGTATGCCACAGAGTAGGAGATGTCTGCGATGGCATAGACACTGCCGTAGACAGAGACGTGGCGCACGTCCACCAGAAAGGCCAGGGTGGGCAGCAGGGCCGTGTCCACCAGGGCAATGCCGAAGCAGATGCCGCAGAGGGGAATGATGACCTGCCCGAAATTCCTGCAGGCTGGCACCAGGCAGGAGCTGGCGCCAATGATGGCCATGCCCAGGGCCCCATAAAACCACTGGAGGTGGGGGTACGCGGCAGCCAGCCGGACGGTGACGTAGACGCCCAGCACGTGGGGGAAGAAGGCGGGCAGCCAGGTGAGGCCCACCTCCCACTCGCTGGCCCCCATGGAGTCCTTCATCCAGTTGGCGATGGTGGGCTCCAGGAAGGCCAGGGGAATGTTGCAGGTGGCCAGGGCCCCTGCCACCACGGCGATGTAGGGGTCCACCATGAGGCGGTGGATGGGGGTGCCGACGGGCATGTTGGCCCGCGCCCCGGTGGCGCAGGGCGGCGCCAGGGCCAGCAGCAGCAGCCCGTCGAGGAGGCAGACGCAGGCCAGCACCAGGAAGGGCACCCTCTTGCCGGCGAACTCGTAGAGGACGCCGCCGAAGGGGGGGGCGGCCAGGCTGCCGAAGGAGATGCAGGCCAGCGCCGTGCCCAGGGCGCGGCTCCGCGCCGGCTCCTCGGCGTAGCGGTCGGCGATGAGGGCGATGCCGGCCGTGTCGGCGAAGGCCGAGCCCAGCCCCTGCAGGCTGCGCGCCGCGAAGAGCGTCGCGTAGTTCTCCGCGAAGGCGAAGGTGGTGGTGGAGAGGAACATGACGGCCAGCCCGGCCAGCAGCGGCGCCTCGTAGCCCACGCGGTCGATGAGGGTGCCGCTGAGCGGGTTCACCAGCAGCTGCAGGATGGCTTTGGAGGCGAACAGCACCCCGATCTGCACGTCCTCGTTGCCCCCCGCGGTCGGCGGGTACCGCGCCGGCAGGAGGGTCCGGTTGCCGCCGCCGGCGCTCTCGTTGCCCCCCGCGCGCGCGGACGGGCCGGCGGTACCCCCCCCGCCACGCATGGCCGCGATGTAGTCGGGGATGATGGGCACGATGACCATGTAGAGCATGTTGTCCAGCAGCAGCGCCACGCACACGACCACCAGCAGCAGCCGCCGCTGCCGCCGCGCCTCCCCCATGGCGGTGCCCAGCCGTC
>NW_015090828.1:2241075-2328004 GCF_001431845.1 Calidris pugnax | reverse complement strand
GGGGCGGGGGTGCCGCTGGTCCCTGCCCGCCCCGGGGGTGTGCCTGGACAGGGGGGCGGCGGCCCCACCCCCGAGGCGGGGACCCGCCGGCAGTCCTCGCCGCCCCGACGGCGCGGCTGCCCGCAGACCCCCGGGCGGCGCTGGGAGCGGCCCCGGCAGCCCCTCGGAGCCCTCGCTCCCTCGTTTCCCTCTGGGCCTGAACGGCGCGGGGACAGCGGGCCGGGTCCGACGTGCACCCGCCGGTGCTACGGGCTGAGCGCCCCTGTTCTGGCGGCCCTGCGCCGCCGTTGCCCCGGTGGGGCGGTCCGGTGCCCGGCGCCCGGCTCGCCTGCGGCAAAAGCCTATTCTGCCCCCGCGCCGGGACCGCAAAGAACCGCCGTCCCCTGCCGGGCCGCCCTGTGCCTCCCGTGAGCTGCTCGCCGGGGGCAGGCCGCCAACAGCTCCGCCGCCCGGGACACCCCCACGACGGCGTGGCCGGGCCAGGGCCAGGGCAAGGCGCGGAGGTGGCCGGGGGAGCTCGGGCTAACCGGGATCGGGGCTGAGCCTTGCCCCTCCCCGGGGTTGTTTCCTCCCCAGGGACAGGGCTCCCACCTCGGAGGCCACTGAAGGTGCGTTGGAAAGCAGAGAGCAACGTAGTAACCGTCTTCCTGCGTGCGTGTCAGTGTGCTGCAGGCAGACAAATAGCTGGAAAATAATCTTGAAGTGCGGTGGTATTACATATTTCCCGCATTTTGCTGGGCCCATGCTGCAGCTGGAAGCTCTGCAGAGCAGGGGCCCTCGCTGGGTGCAGAGGCTTTGGTCTTAGGAAGATAGTCCTGGCATAAAGCAGAGAGTAGATGTCATTTCTCCTGTAGCAGAAATGAGACGTGGGCTGATCCAAGGAGGATCTCTGCAGAAGGCTGTATGAAATTACAGGATCTCTAAGCCGAGCAGTTCCTGAGTGGATGTGGAGTTTGGGTGCCTTCATTTGCTTGCGTAGCTGGGCTTCCGTGGCTGAAAGGGAGATGATTTATCTGTCAGTTGCTGTATCTTGCTCTGTTGCAAGAAAACTGTCTAGATGGCCAGAAAGACTTGAAGATGGATCCCTGCATGGAGTGGCATACAGATCCAATTGTGCTTACACGGAAGTGGAGTCTTAAAGCACACTTAAAATAACAATACCCCTAGACATCCATTGTTATTGTTATTTGTCATTGTTATCATTATTTGTTATTCATCTACTACCCTGCTGTAAAATTGCAGAAATACACCAGTGACAACAGGGACAAAGCTGATGACCTGGGACTCAAAACTAAGGTAGTATCCTAAATGCTTCCAAAGATCTTTTCAGAGTGCAGAAGGAAGGTGTCTGAGAGAATAGAAGAGTGTTATTGGAAGAATACTGAGCTGAAGGCCATGGCTGCTACACTTAGCTGCATGGCTCAGGCTACTTGTCACCTGCAAGGTTGATCTATTTGGAGAAAAAAAAATCCCCAAACCCCACAAAGCCCATCCTCTGGTTCCTCAAACAGACTTTGGGGTAGCAGCCTGAGAACTTGCTTCTTGCGAGGGACTGTAGGCACAGGAGGAGCAGCTCCCAGGATGATAAGGAAGCTGCTGAAGGATGCACCTCCTGTTTGGGATGGATATCACGTTTGCAGTAAGCGGTAATGGGTTGGGGGCAGATATGACTTTGGATCATTGCTGTGCTGCAGTCAGGAGTATTGGAATCTTGGCTCTTGCTTGATGAGGCACTTTATTTGATTAAAGTTTCCCTTTTAATCAGAGATATGGCCATTTCCCGTCTCTAAAATGGAATCTGGCTCTGGGGGTCATGTCTGGATAATAAAGGGACTGGTTTTCTCGTCTCAGGGGAGCTGATATCGAATTTATTACCATCAAGGGAAAGCAGAATTATACTTGTAAAATGTTGTATAATAAATTTAGCCTTCTTAGTAAATCAATTCAGCAGATACCCTTATCTGCAAGAGATGCGTCATCGCTACGTGAGCTTCTTTGACTAGACAGAACTAATGGGGAGAAAATGTACCTTCAAATGTGGTCAAAGTTGATGGACCCACAGTAAATTAAAGTAAAAAAAAAAAAGTCTCCCTGGTGTTTTGTTTAGAAACTCACAATTATGTTTGGGAAGGGACTTGAGTGAACTCACAATTATGTTTGGGAAGGGACTTGATGAGAGTCATCATGAGATGAGATGACTTTCAAAATTTTGTACTTTTATCCCAAAGCACGGGAGATGTGATGCTTATTTGGTTTGAGAGGAGGAATGCAGAAGAGGTGATGTACTTCATTTGTCCTCCAGTGGAGAGCGCGTGGTTTTGGGAAGCCACTGTTAATGTCAAGGAGATGGAGAAGATTTTAGGTCTGTATAAAGCAGAGTTGACTGCACCAGTACTTCTACCACTTACTTTGTTCTAGAGGCTGTAGATGAAAGGAAATGCAGCTCGTGATGACTGTTTTGCCATAGAGAGGAATTTATTCTTGAGTCCAAAAAAAAAAGCCCAGAGCCCAGGAAAGGGAATTGCATTTAGAGTCTTCAAGATTTCAGAAACAACAGAAAATATGTAACACACATATGAGCATATAAACCTATACATCTGATGATGTATCACTTCAAGTTGACTATGAGGAGAAAGTAGGGTTTAGTATGGTCAGTTGGTCATAGTTCTAACACTCACTTTAGTTTAAAAAGAAATACCTACCTACCTTGGGAATTTTTGAAAAATGAGAAAGGTTTCTTTCCAAACATCAAAATAAATATCTGAGTAGTTAAACAGAAAAAATGACTTGTGTACAATCTCACTTGCCTGTCCTGCTACCTACTGAATTGATAGTCCTTGCTCTTTGGAATGACAGTTGTTTTTGATGCTGTATCAGGGTGATTTTACAGAGGAAAAGCGAGAAGCAACAACTGCTGTGATGCACTCTGCTATCAGGAATGGACTTAAGTTAATAGTGCATCCTTAGGCGTCTTTCTTCCACAGGAGAAAAACTTTTTGCTGTGAGGAGTCCAAACACAATGAGTCAGAGAGTTAGAGTTCCTCATGTCTGCAAAATATTAATTTTCTTAATAGCCCAAGTACTTAATGTCTGCAATAGAGAGCTTGTCCTCTTAAGGATATGGCAATACTTTTTAGCACTTAGTGCTAAACTAATTATGTGTTTCTTTTCTAATATAAATTCTGATTAAAAGACCCGTTAATCTGATCCTGCCAAATAGGAGATGCTCACCTAGTTTGACAAGGATGTTATAATCTTTACAAGTGTGGTGGAAGAAAAGGGAGGAGATAGAAGGTAAAGTCAATTTTCAACAACATATTTTCAAAATGACTTCTGCGCACAAAATAGCGGGGCTGTCAAGCAGAAAACAATAAATTATTGCCATGAGTGGAATTATTGAGAAAACATTGGCTATTTTGCCTTAGTCATTAACATATTCCCATACGTTGGTGGTGGTTGAGCTTCCTGCCCTTCCTGCTGGGCGCTAAAATCTTTGTTCCCAAGGGAGACAGACACTTGGTGCAGGCAGAGGCACACAAAGGCACACAGGAGAGCTTTGGAGAGCAGGGGAAAGAGGAAGTCCTGCCAGGGGCTGTCAGATCTCATGACTGGTGGGAGCATGTAGTGGCACTCAGAAAGCCGGGAAGCCAGGCAGGGCTTGGTCCTGCTTTGGGTGCCTTCTGGGCAGGGCTGGCTGGCAGGACTGGCTGGACAAGCCTTCAGCCAACAGGGCTTCTGGCGTTAGTGGGAATAGCCACCAAGCACAGCCTTCTGGGGAGACACTATTGTAATTCTCTGTCAAAACTTCATGTGTGATACAGGTGTGACGAGGGATGGGGATTGTACATGAAAGTGTGTCTATTTCTGTAAAAGCTGTGTTCAATAAGGAAAACTGCTCTTTACAAATGATTGTCATAACTTTTTTTTTTCTTTTTGGGGAACGGTAAATGATCTGGTGGTTTTTGTTTTTTATTTTAGTGTTGCACCCATACTTCATGCCACTTCACTCTTTGGCAATGATGTTTAGAGAGAGACAAGAAAATAGATGAGAAAAAGAAAAGAGAAAGTAATTCAAGGGTTGTATCCAAGCTTATGTTAGCTCTAGCAATAGTTGATGTTCTTGTTAGTTGTAATAGACAGTTGTGCAGTTAGAGTTAAAAAGAGCTATTAAATTATAGCGTGTCTTCCAACTCTGAAAGTACAGGGTAATCTCTACAATAAAGTCATGTCTCTACTTTTAAATGGCTGAGCGAATGGATTTTCCACTTCCCCCCTTGGAGAATAATTAGCTGTCCAATAAAATTCACGGCTTGAGTAGTCTCCTGATGTTTGGTTGAAATTTCTTTTCCTGTTTCCTTCTTGCTATGCGTTATCTACTGTGTGTGCCACCTTAAGCCACCCTTGTCTCTTCTTTACATCCTTCAAACATTTGCTCTGTCAGTCCCAGACTAGACGAGGATTACAAATGGTGTCCATCTTTGAGATGCAAGAAGCAGCTATAAGATCTGGGAAGATCCTGCTCCTCCCAAAGACTGCTTCTGTTCCTAGTACTTTGGCATCATTTTTGTCCTATCATGTCTTTCTTAGTTTTTTTTTTTTTTGAGGAAGCCTGTCAAAATGTTCTCCAACAAATGATAAAAATATTGCTTTTTTCCCAAGTTACCTCGTTTTTCAGCTTTTCAATTGTAAATGTATGTAATCCATCCTTGCTCCAAAACCCCTTGAGTCCGTGCATGCACTCATTTCTCATCCAATTTTGCAGAGAGCAGGAACTGAAGAAATATTTTGATGCTACTGATTCTTAGTGTGCTTCTCCGCTAGCCTTTTATGTTGGCTCACCTTTTGGGGCTTTGCTGTAGCCCAAACCAAATTCCTCTTTAGCCCTTCATTGCTTAACAGCTTCTCAGAACTAAGACAGCAGGAAACACATCTTCCACACACTCACAAATAGTTTCTGTGGCTTTAAAAGCAGTATCAGATTGGCAATCTGATTTGCTGCCAGTTTAAATGTAGGTTTCCATCATGCTGGGCATTCTCCTTGTGCTGGCAACAGAAGAAGGATATTTCAAATAGCCTGTCAGATATTTTGGTTTGGTAATCTGTAAAGTGATCAACATTGTCCCAAGCAGAATGAATTGAATATGAATGTTTTACTTAAATGGGGAGGCAAATCTCTCAGCAAAGAATTAAAAATGTGTTTGCAGGATATATTGTATGTGACATATTCCAGTGACAGGATTTCACTTAAATAGTCAGCCTGTATCTTCATAGTATTTAAGTGAAATTTCACTGTCAAGAAAAGCTCTGGCATCTGGCAATTTTGTAATGCCTATCTACAAAATTACTGCAAAGGAGACAATTCTGAGTAAAGTGTGAAATAGGCGTTAGTGTCTGGAGACAAATAACATAATGTTGTAGTGCATCCTACTTTTCCGTGTGATAATTACTCAGTGCCTTAGATATTTACTCGTATGCATACATTATAGGCATGTTAGATGTGGCTGTGGCAGAATTTATCACTGGTCTTGCCTATCTCTTCTCATTGCATTCTTTTGCTCATAAGAAGTTACATTTCTGTAGCTTTCATCCTTTGCCTTAACATTTTGAATGGCTCTGGCATTTCAAAGTATTGAAAACCCTTGAGAACAAGGAGAGAAAATGCTCCCTTTTGCAGCATGGAAAAGCCACCTTGTTGGTACTTGTGAGTGTGTAGGATTAGTATCCACACAAATTTAGGAAGGGACATTAGGTGTGCATCAGGGCTGGTTCCTCAGGAAGATATAAGGCTGAATCTTATCTGGTTAGGGATGATGGACTCAGGCCACAGGTGAGGCCAATCTTGGGCTGGGACAAGCTAGTGCTGGTTTGAAGCTGCTGTTGGAGCGAGGGCCTGGGATAGGTTGTGGGCAGAGGCAGAAGAGTGAAGGTAGTGATTTTATAGTGCTTTTTGTCACCTGGGGTATTTGCTGAGATCTCTGTTGCCAGTGCTGCTTCAGATCAGCATAGGGTCCATGTGGCCCTTGTCAGCTGGGTGCCCTTCTTAGCAAGGTACAAAGGGCAGTGGCTCCTGCTGGTGCTTTTAGATCTATCAAAGAAGCCTTTGGTATTTTTGAATAGAGCTGAATAATAATCCATAGTTAATAATACATTAGATAAGGTTTTTTGGGTCTTTGTTGATCGATCATCTGAAAGTACTTTTACAGTTGTCTCACTTTGTTTGAAAATGTTATGAGTTGCTCTCAGCATGAAGGTTTTTCTCAAAGAACTTGCTGTGAATATAAGATACCTGACGGTAGAAAGCTGGACTGCACTGACTGGCTCTCAGGGTCTGTGCACTTCCCATTGCCTCCCTGCCTGGGCTGGAAGTGAGGGAGCTAGTGCCAGTTTCTCCTCTTCTTCCTGGTGTCTCATCCTCAGTGTGTCTATCCTGATGCAGGGCTTTGGGAGACTGTTCTTGGGGTTGATGCTTCTGGAGACCCTTGCTGGGCAGCGGAGCAGCAGGCAGTGCTGGCCTGGCTGGTGCTGCGGGGCTGCATCCTGCTCCCTGACCTGGGTGGTCCTGGCCCCCGCTCAGGGGCTGCACGTACGCTGCTAGCAGACACCAGGCTGCACAGCACTGATGGAGAGGCATTGCTGACTGTGGCCTGGCTGCAGAAAAAGTCAGATGAGGTAAGAAAACTGTGAAAGGGCAGATGTATCATTGTTATTTAGTTTTGGAAGTGTGTCCCTGCTCTGATTGTGTGAATGTTTCTCCTCCCCAAAGCCTTTACTGCTGACATCAATTTGGTCACTTGTTGTATTTGTTCTTCTCTTTCCTTGGTTATATCCAAATCAGCTTCCCCTCTGCTGTGTTTAAAGTGTCTGCGATGGGTCGGGAACTCAGTTCAGGAGGTCATTTCTCCAATTCCCCCCCCTCCTTGAATCTGGGAAGAATAGGCCGTAAGTGGAATAAATTTCTTAACAAGTACTGAGATTTGTCAGCACATCCAGTAACTTTGTGTCTAGAAATTGTACTGAAAGGTCTCTGGAGGATTTGCAAATCTGAGGAGATGAAGTCTGTTTGCTAACCAAGGCAGGACCAGCTGGGTAGCAGGAGGAGCACCTGGGAGAACCAGCTGAGAGAGCTCCTGCTCTGAGCCCTCTTGCTAGTGGGGAAAATACATGGGATTTGCTGTCAAAATGTGATGGGACTAGTGTCCTGGTTGTAATCCCAAACAGTGTCTGGTTATGTAGGTTAGAGTCAGAATCAGAACTTCAGGTTTTTTTAGCATTTTGGCAAAGTGGATGCGTGATTTTTTTCATCTTCATTTATTTGTTTGTTTTCTAGAAGCATAAAGTTAGGGGACAGGTTTTCTTTAACTTTCAGTGAGATGGTGGCAGCTGCACAGGAACTTCATTCTTACTGAATGTATCTAATCGATTTAATTTTGAACACAGCAATAGAATGAAAAATACCTTGGATCTAAAAAGTTTTCAAATTTTTATTGGTATTATTGAGAACTCTGGGTTTTTCTTACTATCTCCATAGTATCTGAACATTATGTCTTTTGTGCATTGCATGACCCAATGCAATGACCTAAACTGTATGTATGGAAAAGAAGGCTGTTCTATGCAGGCTTCTGCACTATGCACATCACTTCAGTAAAAGTGCATTAAAAAGACCATGGTCAAGGCAGGTCAACCTCCCCCTCTACTCTGTCCTGGTGAGGCTGAAGGACTTTGGTCTGTTTAGCCTGGAGAAGACTGAGAGGGGACCTTATCAACATACGTATCTAAAGGGTGGGTGTCAAGAGGATGGGGTCAGGCTCTCCTCGTTGGAGCCCAGTGACAGGACAAGGGGCAACGGACACAAGCTGGAACACAGGAAGTTCCATCTTAACATGAGGAAAAACTTCTTTACTTTGAGTGTGACAGAGCACTGGAACAGGCTGCCCAGAGAGGTTGTGGAGTCTTGTTCTCTGGAGACACTCAAAACCTGTCTGGATGCGTTCCTATCCAGCCTGCTCTAGGTGAACCTGCTTTGGCAGGGGGAGTAGACTAGATGATCTCCAAAGGTCCCTTCCAACCCACACAATTCTGTGATTCTGTGAAAAGGGAAACGCAGGGAATACACAGCAGTGAACTAACAGAAGTTGGACGTAAACTGTGAAGGAAGGTGCCTCTTTAAATGGAGACATTTGAAAGAAACTTTTTACCTCCTGATGAGGTTTTAGAATTTCAGTGGGCTCCAATAAGTTCGTAGCAGTGAACTTTTAAAGAGATTTTCCATTTCCTTGATTGCGGCTGTATTTAAAAAAGATGGCACTTGAGAATCGAGAGCAGGAGGCAATGACCTTGCCTTACCCGCAACGCCAGTGGAAGCCGCCTATTCTTAGCACGGTGTAATTCTGCTCTTGCTGTGAGGCTGCCTTTGATTTCAAGGCAAAAGGCTAGAGCTCCCATATGGGAGACTGTTGTCCCGCATCTCTTGCAGAGCGTGCATTAACTGGAGAGCAGGCATCTGATTAACATCCCGAGTGCTGTCATAAATCAATCTGTGTATGCTTAAACAAGTTACATCAGCCTAATGGGAAAAGATGTGGCGAGACAATTAAAAGAATTAACCCAGAGCAGGAGGGTCGATACCATGGAATAATCTGTTGCTGGAGTGTGACGACCAGGCGCCGTGGTAGTTCTGGCAGCCAGTCCCTGCAGGAACCGAGCCCCAGTCTCTCTCACGAGGAGGCTGATGCATTTTCAGAGGATCTGGTGATGGGGCTCTGGGGCCTCTAAATACTTGAAGGCTGATGAGGTTTAATTATTTTTATTATTAATTTTTATTGCTCTGAGATGGAAAGCAGCTGTGTGTGAATGAGTTTACTAGTGTGTGTATGTAAATAAGTAAGCTTGTACCTTTCCTGCCAGTGGAATCAGAGCATAAGCAATAGGGTGCAATCAATTTTAGTGATTTAATACTGTCGAGGTAAGCTTTTCTTACCCACTGAGTCAAGAAGGTTGTCTTGTAATATCGTTCTATGCTTTAGTGAGTTGCCTAAATCGAGCAGTGCAAATGGCTACCAATGGAAAACAGAAACTCTGACTTCTTATTAGATTTACATTGCAGTGGTCATTATGGTGAATTTAATTACAAAAAAAAAGAAAAGGGGGGGAAGGGGAGGAAGTTTCTAAAGAAAAGTATTGGGTTTGTTTTCCTTAGGGTTTTTTTCCCCCACCTGTGAAAAGTCAAATTGACAATGTGTGCTGATCAGACTTATACCTTTACAATATGCATTGTAAGCTGCTATTAAAGTTCAAGGGAATTGCATAGGACTCCTTGAAAAATGGAACATGTCTTCCTCAGCCAGTACTCATTACCTGAATCCAGTTCAATCAATCCCTGTGCAAATGAATGAAAGCCTCTGGTCCTGCATTTCCCTTGAATCTGCTTCAGGTTTCCCTGGAAGATTTTTTTTCTTTCCTGTGAGGATACCCATAGCTGGAAAGCGCAGTCAGTGTAATACCCCTGGAGCCAACAGAAATCTCCTCCTTTCCTGCCAGTTCAATGTAAAGAAAGTCAAACTGTGTGCTGAAACTCAGTGAGTCGTAGAGTCTCTGTCGCGCAGGTGTGCTTTGGAGAAAGGCAAGAAAGCCAAGACGTCAATAGCTGGTGCTAAAGGACACTCCAAGCATTGTGGCTGTGTAGTTGACCCTCTTTTTTGCTGTACATCTCTCCTCTTCCTTAGGCAGAGAAACCAGTGCTTGCAGGTCACCTTCTCTTCAGCTTATCCCCAAGCAGCAACAGCCAAGTGCTGCTGGGGCCATAAGAGGTGACGTAAGGGCCACCTCTTTGGGGGTGTGGGAGGAACTCCACTGTATCTTGGAGCGTGTGGGGCTGACACTGTGAGTCCACCAGATCACCGAAGCCTAAAGGACAAGGTTAAAATGCTGTCAGTGTTGCCAAGAAACTAAGTTATCGGATGGCTGACCCTTTGTTTGTTAAGTGTTTTGCTTGGGCCAAGGCAAATCAGGTAGGGCTGGAACTCGCTTTGCTGCTGCTGCATTACGGGGAGGAGAGCAGCAAAGCAGTGAGGGAGTGGTGTCCTCCGTTTCCAGAGATGCTGCAGCAATAGTAATGAGGGAGCTCCCTGCTGGTGCTGCTCTGGGGGCTGGGGTGCTCAGAGGGATGCTGGCTCACTACAGAGCTGCCCTGGGGCCGGGAGGTTGGGAACAGGCATCTGCTGCTGCTTCCCCTGGGGGAATGAGTCTGGTCCAAAGCTTGCCTTAGCAGCAGACAATTTAAGCCCCAGAAGGATATCCTCCAGACCAGGTGCTGTGTTCGTACCTGGAAAATGGGTGTCCTACTGTGTGGTGAGAAAGCAGTGGGTGTTGAAATGTGTACAAGGGCCACAATTGCAGCGCAGGCAGCAGTGTGGAGACAGCAAGAGTCTGTACACTGACTCAGTGCGAGGGGGAGCATTCTCTGTGTTAGGCCCCAGCTAATTCAAAGTGCTCTAGTTTGCCTGTTTATAATTACCTACCTTTCCCTGCCAGCTGATAGGAAAGACGGCTATCCTGCCCCCTCACTCATATGCATGACTTAATTTTTGTATGTGCCGTACTTAGATATGTTTTTGGAGGACATGCAGAAGCAAAAGAAGGCTTTTGCTGGCTGAGGAGACTGGCAGCATGGAAAGGCTATTGGGAGATGCAAAATGAATGCTGCCTTTGCTTGCTCTGCTCTCTGTTCGCTGTTTTGAAGTATCCTGGCAGGGAGGTAACATGCAAGATGAGCTTTGTGATGCTTTTCAGTGTGCCAGTTACATAGATAATGGATCTCAGCTGGGAAACCCTACCAGGACAGGGGTAAGGGTTAGTGCAAACCTGTCTCTGACCCTCCCCTAGCAGCAATCCAGATGTGGCTTCTAGCACAATGCCTTTAGCAAAGATCTATAATCATCGAACTTTTGACCCCGGTCTCTGAAGTAATGCCAAGTGTGTTTAGCACACATACAAATGAAGTGGAAATCATTATTGGCTTGCTCATGACCTGCTGAAATATGGTTCCCCTCCGGGGGCTCCGTTTGCATTTCCCTGAGTCTCTCTGAGCACTCAATCTTTCTGTAGTTTCACGTGCTACAGACTGAGCATCCCTGTGCTTTTGATCAGAGCTCCCTGCCACTAACTGTTCATTTCAAACCTTTCCCTGCCTTACATTTTCTCAGGGCTCATACATAAATACTCCCTCACTCCATGTTTACGTCACGGGTCCAGGTATGGCTCTTGACCACATCTAGCCCATGTCTGGGCTGCCACAGGGGTGTTGGAAAGCTGATTTCTTCTTTAAATGTCCATCACTGGAGCCCCTTCCTTCTCTTGAAAACAAAACAAAAAAGCCTCAAACACTCAGAAACCTCTGAATTGGTAATCTGAAAGAAATAGGGAAAAAATATTCTATTTTTCTCTTTATTTCTTTGAGCAAAGCTACAAATGAGCTTTGTCTTTATCTCAAAACTCATTGAGAGAATTACTACCTATTCTGTGTAAATACAGCGTAATCCCAACATCTGGATTCTTTCTTGCTGGAGTCTCCTTTTGTGTTTGTGTGGAAGTGATCACAGAACGAAGGAAGTCCCATCATTCACCTTGTCACCTTATCCTGCATTACAGTTGAAATATCCTGAGTGTTGATCCTTCTATTTTGCAACTTTGGATGCCTACTTATTTTTTTCTGTTGTACTTTTTAGCAGATAGCAATTTCTTCTCCCAAATTTGTTCTTTTTGGTGGGGCGGAGTAACACTAGAATAAAATAAGAGAAGCCTTCACTATACAAGAATAATGACCAACTCATTAAAAATGGAAAAGGAAATATCTTATTTTCTGGCAGTACGTTAGAGTCTGTGTTGAGACAGCAACTGTTCATGGGCAGAGCACCATGCATTTGCATGCTGTTAGCTGTCTGGTGGCCACCTAGCCCAGCAGCAGCAAAGCCCACTCCTTCAAAGAGGATGGCATGGCTGTGACTTGCTGCGGGGGTGTGACAGGCCAAGGGGAGCAGGATCCTGGCTCTCCTTCTCTGCCTGTTCTGCTTTGCTGCAGTCTGCTTGGAAATCCTGCCCTTGCACTGAGGGACGGCTTGGAGCCAGGCAAGCTGTGCATGTCTCTAGTGCTACTCTTATACCCTGCCCTTCACTTTGCACAGTGCAGAGGTGAGTGTTGCTCTGTAAGAGATTTTCCAGGATACTCCCTTTAACCTCTTCCTTTTATGTCATGGGACAACTCTTCTGCATCCATGACAGACAGCTGGTGGTGCAGCTGGACCAGTGCCTGCCCCAGCGTGTCCCACTGCTCAGGGGTGCGTATCGGCCCCAGGACCAAGGGGAGCAGGGCAGATCTGGAGCAGCACAGGAGGGAATCAAACCTCCTGCTCAACTGAACCACGTAGAGGAAACTTTGGGGGCTCTGAGACTCTCTTTGATGTCAGTGCGCAGGTGTGCATGTGTGGGGGTTTTCTTTCTGAAACTTCCACCATCTGAGAGGTGCTTTCAACGTGAGCCTGTGCACCCAGGATGCTTTCTGTTGCACTTTGGGCAGGGCTCCAGGCTACAGACCAGTTACTGAGGTAACCTCTCTCTCAGCAAAACCTGGGAAGCCTCTGCTTGGGCGATCAAGACAAACGCATCCCTGAAGCTACACAGAAACACTGTAAGAGAGGCAAGTTGGCAGCATGGCCCTCAGACTTGCTGGAAAACAGCAGAGGATCCAGCCAAACCCCCCATTTCCGTAGTGTAACTTTTCACTGGAGATGATGTAAGTGGTAAGGATCATGGGAACCTATTCCTCTGAAACTCCACTGAGTTTTTGAGATTCTGCTCACTATTGCACGTGTTGTACGTGCTGGGGGATGTGGGGTCCTTCTGAGTCCTATAGTTCCAGTGGTCTTCCAGAAAAGCCAGGGTGGATATGCCAGAGGCCAGGTGCACAGGGGAAACAGGCAGGTGGGAAGAAACAAAGTGTTGCCAGTGTTTTGCACAGGGGAAACAGGCAGGTGGGAAGAAATAAAGTGTTTTTGTTGCCAGTGTTAGTTATTTGCTATATTGCTCTGATTCCAGGGAACTTACCCAAGTGGTAGTTCAAATCACAAATTTGTAACTGTGTGAAATGCCCAGGACTCTTCCCTGCTAGGCTCTGGCAGACAGCAGTTAAGGACACTTGGAGCAGATCTGTGGCAATTTAATGCCACCTTCTGGTTATAAATATTATAGCAGAGATGCTCTTTAAAAATGAGTTTATTGCTATTTTTATTTGATGAACTGGAATAGCCGAATATCTCACTTCTTTAGTAGTTTTCTTGAATTGTTTTATTTTAACACATTTTCTACCGAGTAACATGAACATTTTCCCTTGGATTTCTATTTAAATTAATAAAAAATACTGATAGGAATAAAATCGTACAGTGATCTGCTGCTGATGATATTAAAGAGAGAGAGTCAAGGTTACAGAATAGGGCTAACCATCCTTGGTGCAGTAAATCTGCCACAGTGATTTCTGCTTGTCAACAGCAAAGGCTTGGTTCTCAGCAACTAGCAAATGTTTGTCTTCCAGACATCTTATTTAATGACACATCTCTACTTAAGATTTTTTTCTTTTTTAGTATTAAAATAGCCTTTCTACCCAGCACAAGAAGTCTCCTTCCTTAAGAAAGACAAAGAACTGAGTGACCTTGAAAGAACATGATCATAAAATACGGAATTTTCATGAGCTTCCCTTTTTATTCATTAATCCTGTGTGTAAACTTTTCGCTAACTGCAACTAAAGTCGGTAGAGATTATGACTGGGGTCGAACTGATACCAGGGGGTGAAAAGCAATGCGATGTTTAGGATGAGAGCCAATGCTCAGCGGTTAAACGGGGGGAGGTCTCCCGGCAGGGCTCGCCGTTTGCTCGTGGCCCTTTCCCCAGCAGGGGGTGCAAAGGGATCGTCGGTTTTGTCTCGGGGCGGGGGGAGCCCTTTTTCATCTCACCCCAGACCTGGTTATCCACTGCCTGGCGTTCAGGGGAGTCTTTGGCAGCAAAGGAAAAAGAGAGCGTAGAAGAAGCAGAGTGTAAGCAGATGGAGAAGCGTTATTTGATAAAATTTAATTTCACTTTGCACACATGCAGCTTGCTACAGGAGATGCTGCCTGGCAGGGAATGGGGTTCCTTCTTTTTACTAGATAGTATTTTATTGTTACTGACAGCTCAGCATTTCTGTATGTCTTTTTTTGTGTGAAAATATTTTCTTTTCATATATGAGCTATGGAGCCACTGCTGCTTTTTCATTCCTTAGCATAAAGATCTGATGCATGTTTTGCATGTAAAAAAAGACTTGTTTTTCTAAAGTGAGAAGGAACTTAGTTATTTGGGCATACCAAGAAATTAATTCACTTATTTCCTCTTGCATGTTAGTGTTTGATATATAAACTTCATTCTCTGTTACTTACTGGTGTAAGCACTGATTTGGTGCTTTAACAAATATTGTTCTTGACTGGTGTGTGTGAACACTGAATTCTGCACAGGAACATCAACTCTCTGATTTCATGCCTCTGAGACTCTGGCGGCAGTTGTATATGTTTAGAAAATTTGTTAATAAATGTTACATATTTTCACTAGATCCTGTTTAGAGTAATGGTATGTATTTAGTGGTAGAATTATTTGAAAAGAATTGAGAATTACAAGACAGCATTTTTGTCATAAAAAGTAATGCATTCCTTGACAAATGTTGGTATCTTTGTGCTTGATAGAACATCTAACAACATCTTCTCCACATAGAAATTACCTTAAAGTTATTGGCTTCAACAAAATTTTTGTATGAGAAAGTCCTAGTTTTTTATTCTCTAGACATTCATGAGAATCATCATAAAGGTTTCCTCTCTCTGAGAATGGGTACATTATGTTTTATGATCAATGGAGCCACTAATTAGGTTGTGATACTGTCTTTTTATTTTTTTCTTTCTATTGTCACACCAGTAATGCATTAAGATAATGTAACTGAAGATGTGTCACAATGTTGTTCAAATTATGTGTTTGGTGAAAGGCAAACAAATATATGAATCTTAAAAATAGAAGTTTTTTAGAGAAACAAATTTCTTTCTGGCAGAATTTGTTTCCATTAAGGGCAATCTCAGATGCATGGGTATCATCAGCAGCTGTCTTTATTTGCTCCCAGTTTTTCAAATCCAGATTTCACAGTAAAATCTGCAGCATTTATGCGAGAGCACAAAGCAAATGGCAGCTGCTCTGTCTGGGCTGCTTAGAGCAGATTAAACTGCAGTGAGGTGTGCTGCCAGTGGCCATTGGCCTGAGAGACAGCACAATGAACCTCCCCCTGACTTGTTATAGACAGCTCTGTCCTCTAAGTTGAAAATAGATCAGAAGCTGAGCTATGGCTGGGCTCCTCAGACAAATAGCTGAATGGAGGGGCCAGCCAGGGCTTTAGACTTTTCAGCTATTTTGTAACTGCAGTCTGAGATGCACCTCTATATCTTAGCCTTCTTCCAAAGAATATTTTCTATGTTACAGGCATCCTTCTGGTGCTATCTTTGATCTTAAACACCCCCTTCATTCTGTTCTTACTTACCCAATCTCCCTTTTCATAGTCTGGATGAATGCTGGGAGAGGATACACTGATTTATGCAGGAAATCATATAGTCTAGCAGAAACAGCCCATGCCTCTACTAAAGCTTCAGCGAAGACTGAAGGAAATGGCAGTTACCCCCTGTTGAGAGCTCATCAAAGCAAATTCTGAAAGTTAAGAAATAGTTATTACAGAGACCTGTGGCTTTCCCTTCTCACTGCTCAGCTTTCTGCCACTTTGTGCCGTCAGTCTGGGACTTAGTCTATATTCAGAAGCTTTCTTCCACATGTTATTTTTTGAGAGGAGGCACAGCACTGAATGACCTTTCCCTTTCCCAGCTGTGCATGCAAGTATCTAGTCAGCAAACCTTTGATGTGAGTGTTTGGAGATGACCTTGTGGTGGCAGACCTTTGAGGAGGCAGTGCTCGAGAGCTGTTTTCTGCACTTGACCCACCAGAGGGCATGGGTTGGCTCCTGGGATCCATGCCAGATCCAAGTGCGACTGGAAAGCACAACTTGTTTGTGCATCACTGTCATTTTCTGCCACTGACATGCCACAATAGAGCATGTATTTTGGAGATTATCACGCTTCTTGGGTGATTAAAGCCCAGAGGCAACCTGAGGTGTGTGATAATCACTCAGAAATCCACTGCCAGTGGATCTTGTGGTTTAAGTACATCATGTTGTTTCTTTCTGTAGTTTTGGAAGCTGCAGCAACAGTCAGGTGCTGCCGTTGCTGTGGGATGCTCAGAAGAGTGGAGACCCCTGCCCTGAGCATGGCTCCAGCCACCCAGGAGTGAAGGTGGCTTTAATAATTAGCTGGGCCTGCCACATCATGGTGCAGCTGCTCCTCCTGCTTCTCAGATCCTCAGTGTCTGCCAGGCTGAGCTAACTTGATTATCCCCAGGATGAGATTACTCAAAGGTGATTTTTTCTTTTCCTGCTGTGACAGGTGATAGGAACTGACTCTTCACCTTTGGAGTCACGCTAATGGAATAGGGTTTTCTTCAGGAAACTAAAGACGGTGTTTATTACCCAGGAACTATAATTGTGTTTGTGTTATATATCCCTTCCTGGCTCATTTTCTTATATTTATATCTTGGATCGCCAACTGCCTGCTCTGGGCAGGGGCTCTCAGACTGTGCTGCTTGGCTGTTTGTGAGCACAGCAGGACAGTCGGGGATCTGTGACTGTGAGAGCAGCCCCGGCTCCTGGCATTTTTGGGGGCACATGCAGTTGGAGATGTTTGATGGGGTGGGCAGCGCCAGAGGACAATGTCTTGGGCAGGGTTTTTTTTCTCTAATTTTGAAGCAGTGTCTGTACCACTGTTGGTAAGGATCTTTCAGTGTCAGAACAGCAAGCTTAGACAATGCTCATTTTTAAAATGAACTTTCTATCAGTTTATTGATCATATTTAAAACAGCAGTGGCAATGACTGGAAGAGGAACTGTGAAAGAGTTATGGGTTACATACGATACCTAGACATGGTCCTGCATTGTCTACAGTTCTGCAGCATGGTGGGTAGGTGAGCCTGCAGCACACAAGCTGGGGAGGTCATCAGGATGTCATGTGTGACACATTAGGAAAACTAAATCTAATGATTACTGTTGCAAAGGGAGTTTGCTGTTGTTTCATTATCTCTTTCTAACATATGCTGAAACAACATGAGTTATGTGACATGTTGGGGATAAATATGATTTTATACTTACTTGATTTTTGGTGTGGCATGTTTAATTACTATAGACTTTGAAAAGGAAAACAGTATGATACAGATATATTTAATAACAGATCTTAGTGTTTTGTAAGAGACCAACATTCTTTTCTAATAATGGCAAGGGAAAATGGCACAAAAAGACTTCCACCGTACAGTGACAGAATATTACACTTGTGCAATAAATCAGGTAATCTGTGATCAGAGCCAGTTTCTGCACGTTACAGCAGGCCCTTGAAACTGTATTTAAGTTAGCAGTGCTGCTTTTGCCTCAGTGCTTAATGAGAGTCAAAGCCCCTGAGAGGGAGAGCACCGGGGAATGAGCCACTTGGCTGGGCCTCTCCTCTCAACTGGACATGTCCCCATTCTCCCTGAGGAAGGGGGCTGGTGGGGGAATTTGTATTTTCTGCTTCAGAGGATGAAATTAATTTTGTAAAGTGCAGCCTGTTCAGGGCTTGTCTGAGATCTGCTTGCAGGGAGTAGGCATGTGTCTCTAGTCAGGTGGCCTGTAGAAATGCTCAGCTGTGGGGGAAATAGTCTAATGGTAATGATTGAGCTGCAAATCTGCTTGTGTAATTGCATGTGCTGTGACCACATCATACCATTTTCAGTGTCAGTTGGTGAAAGTTTTACCCCAGTTTCTTGTCTGTTTCCCTTTAAAACAGTCATTCCACAAATGACTGTATGGAAAAGCTAGATTAAAAAGTCACATAAGCTGCTTTAGCAGCCATTAGTTTAAACACACTCAGTAAACATTCATACACCAAATCAATTCAGTAAATGGAGACAGGTCACTGTATTAAATGGACTTACGGATACTCAGGACACCGGATCATTGCCCTCAGCAAGTGATGCAGGGACTGTCCTCTCTTTAGTGCTTTGCTCTTACTAGAAATAGTCTATTGGGGAAATTATTTTATGTTATCATTATTTGGAAGTGGTCATCCTGCTTAAAGAGGTCTCTAGGAGATTTAACATATCTTCAGGACTGGGTGGATGGTGCTTGCCTCAAGGAAAGAAGGGTACCTTGGGAGCTGAGAATAGCTGGGTGGGTAGAGCTCCCTGTCTTTGGCTCGCATCCCTACATGGGTGTACTTCTGGAGTGAGGGACAGCCTAGAAAGCTAACAGCAGGAGAAGCTGTCAATGCCTTTTCCCTCCAGAGATGTGGTGGTAAGAGAGAAGGGCTTTTCTCTTGGCGTATGTGGCCAATGCTTCTCAGCCAGTTATGCTCAATAAACAGCTGTGGTCACAAACAGCAGCATGGGCAATTGGGTGCCCTGCAGTCCTTGGGAGACGTGTCTGTCTCTGCTGTGGCGTGTGGATGCTAGTCCCAAATCCTTTCACTGGGTGTTGTAAACCTGGCCTGGTGGGCTGTGGGAAAGGCCTTGCTGACATCTTTGGCAAGTTACATCTGAATATGCACCCTGGAGTGCTCTGTGCACATGCTGGGAGAACAGGGGTTGTGGGCTCTGTGAGTCTCCTTACTGTAGTGAGAGAGAAACAGTAATATGGTAGGAATATTGATTTTGCAGAAAAAACAAAACCAAGTGATGCCAAGTAAATTATATTTTCTTTTCCAGCTGTGGCATTGGCACAGCACTGCCATTGATCAGGCTGAGCAGATCTCATGGCTGCACATCCTTAGGCCTCTGCCACATATGCTTCTGCCACCAATTCTTCTCTCAGCAGGACTTATGGGGTAGTAGATTGGGTTCAACAAGATTAACATGCACACAATTTATCCAGATTATTTGTGCTCTTCATGGTTGGTTGTAGCAGGAATGTGCCTCCCCAGCCCTCCTGGCAGCTGCCCCCAGGGCTCTGGGAAAGACAGCCTGAAGAGGTATGAGGCTGTGAGCCATCAGTGGGACCCAACAGCCCCCTGCAGAAATTAGATGTTACATACTCCTCAAGGCGTAGATCTGTTATTTCATTACAAATAAAAGCAATGTACTATCACTTTGATTTTAGTTCTGCCCTGAAGAGAGGGTGAAGAGAAAGCTAGTGTGGAATTGGTTCATCCCCAGTCATCCCACGATAAAGAGGAAAATGAACTCCAGTGCTCTGGTCAGGGGACAGGCACCACTGAGGATATTGGCAAGTGCCCAGGCATTGGCTAAGTCTGAAATTTTAAGCAGTATTAAAGAAATATTTTTCTCATTGTACTCTCCTTTTTGAAGACTTTTTATGACAGGAACTATTTTAAGGAAGGAAAAAAAAAAAGGTTGGTTGAGGTTTTCTTTGACCCCCCTAAGGCTGCTCCAGTGATGGGAAATGCCACAGAGCAACCTCAGGTGTGCAACTGTGCAGCTGTCCTGGCTGTGGGTGTAGGATGTAGTGACTCGGCGTGAGAGCACTTTGTCCCTACAGTGGATATTTGCCATTTCCATGTTCTCTGGTAACGGTAACACAGGGATTATTAAAAAGTATTTGAGTTGGGAGGAAGAAGAGTTTGCATTTGCACACCAGTTCAGGTCAGTGTTAATTATTTCTATGTCCCCCACAAATAGTTGTGCAGGTAGTAAACTGTGATAAACTAGTATTGAGTCATTTTCCTCAGAAGCTGCAATATCAAGGAAGTACAGTATGAATCCAGCACAGAGCTGCATTTTTTTTTTTTTTAATTATTTTTTTGGTGAGTGAAATTGCCTTTAGATGTCCCTTAAGCCAATTACGGAAACTGTAGTTACGATGAAGTCTGTTTTTTTCTTTTTGTTGTGTTGTTGTTTTTTTTGGTTTTTAAAGAGGGATACAGAACCTTTGCAGCCTCTGTTATCTGGAGTGGCACGCTATTTCACACTATAGCTGTGCCCTATAGTATCATTGCAAAGCTTAAGAAGATTAAACTAACCTGTATGTCACGAGGAAATGAGAGCATAGATAATTGCTTAACTTGTTAATCTCTTTAAAAGTACCAGTGAGCAAGTTTTAAAAATTCTGCAGAATGAAAGTAAACAGAAACACTTTATTGCAAAGTTTATGAAACTGAGACAACTTCTTTATCTAGATAAAGTGTTTAACCTGCATGGGATGTTTGTTCACCACCTACTGCAGCAGATTTGATCCAAGTCAAAGAGGTTGCTGAATCAAGTTCAATATGTTTGTAAATTGTCATATAGGGAAACTGAAGAAATTTTTCCTCTAAATACCTATTTCTACCTCTGTGTCCTTGTGCTCAGTTCAGCTTCAGGAGGCTCAAAATAAATACCTGGAGCTTATATTTCTTGTATTGATTACTATCCTATTGCTCCTTGGTTTTGTATCCAGGAGTACTTGAAAACATTTTGTTTACTCTTCTACTCTCCAGTATGTCCAGAAAACAAAAGAAATTTGATACTTCTTAAGGAAAAACATTCTGGAAGCAGCTTGAGGGATATGGGAGTTACTATGGGCTCCAGATTTCATGCTTTTTGGCTGACTTTACAGTCAGTTTGATTCTGCTTTCAGTGTGGAATACTAATACCATTTTTTTCAATGTATTTGTTTATTTTGCTGGGATTTCATAGCTTTTTAAACAGAAGCTCACAAAATGTCTCGATAGTGGCCATGGCAGTTCACAAGAACATTTTCTGATTCATTATTTCTCCTTTGACCAGCTCTATCTATCCTCTTCTTCCAATCTGTATTTAACAGATGAGTGCATCTCAGTAATGAACATTTGAGAATATCACAATCTGTGTGCATGGCAGTCCTCCAAGTGAAGGAGGCAAACTCTGTGGGAAGAACTCCTGGGTACTCATTTTACTGCTCAGCTTTAGGCATCTGTTTAATTGTTCCTAACAAGCTGAAGCAAAATGGACAGGCAGACACAATCAGATATACTTTAATTTGCATTTCTATGACATTTCCCATGCCAGGGTAGGGTTTGGCAGTCATTCTCTCCCTGCAGTATAAGAAAACACCAGGCTTGCTGTGAGTGGACTTCCCTTCTCTCCATGTGGTGTCTGAAAAGGGCAAAGGTAAGGCATGGAGAAACTTGCAGCCTTATTAAATCCAGCACCAAGTTGTGAGATGAACCTCTAACTAAAGTGTGTTGCACCTGATGGTTGTTTACTTCAGGATGATTTGGTTATTGGGATTCATTTGCTGTTATGCTCTTCAGGCAAACTGACTGATGAAAAGACATAGTATGATAAAATGAATAAATGATGCTGTGGAGATAGAAATAGAAGATATAGGTTAATGAGTAAGTATGTCTAAGTTAAAATCCCCAGACTGATCTCTGGCCCTGGCAGCCTGGGTGCACCCCAGCTGTAAGGCTGGCTGCAGTCAGCAGGAGCTGGCACTGGCTCCCTGGGGCCAGTTAAGGGTATCCCTGTCTGAACGTGGCAGATCTCTGCTCTGTGGCAGCCTTCCTGAAACCCCTGCTTTGATGCTGAGGACATATTTCTTCTTGAAGCAATAGCCAAGGGAAAGACAGGGTTCCCTGCATTTGTTTTACTGAAGTCATTCCTGTTCTAGATTTTGAGCTTGTTCTAGCTCTTTTCACTAGTGACATATGATGGTCTAGTGATGGTCCCCCCCAAGTTAAGGGATATATCTGTTTTCCTTGTGAAGGTCTCATGGGACCTACAAAGGGCTCCCCTGGAAAAACTAGTGGGAGTTTGATTCACAATAATGCTTTGATGTTCAGTGTTAGCCATTTACAAATACAGCCAGTTTAAAGGAACTGCATGAGCAGCCCAAGTTTCTTACTGTGCTTTTTGGGGTGGCTGGCTGTAAGAGTGAGTGCTGTAATCAGGCAAATAGCTCACAAGTCCTACATTTTCAGAAAGCTGTTAGAGAATTCATCACTATTGAGGTGATCTGTTTATATGCACTGACCCGCTTAATGCCATTTTTTTTTTAAGTGTGGGAATATTTCTAGCTCTTTTTGGGTGTTTGTGGTTGGGTGGTGGTTTTTTTTTTTCATATGACTGTTCCTGCATAGTTAGCTGGAGTCAACTTGAGGTTAAAGCTAATTTAAACAGGATGCTATATTTAGTATTTATGGTGCTAAAAGGATTATAGGAAAATAGATACTGCATAAGTGGCCATAATCTTCTCACTGTTTGTGATACTTGAGTGGCAGAGAATGGGGTGCCAATCTGAGATTAAAAATCTAATTTTAGGGAGCTAACAAGAGTCACATTGAAGCAAAAAAGTAAAGATGGATTAAATTTTGTGGACTTTATTTTTTTAATTGGGCCTCAGACCTGCTTAAAATCTTGCTATCAGAGCTTTAACCAAAGCCTGTGATTCGAAATTACATACTATTTCTATACACCAATTTAATAAAATCAGACTAGACCCTTCATGGAACAGCTAGGATGTATTTTCAGAGGTCAATTTTTCCACTGCTTGAAGTTTGACAAGCCACCTCTATGCCATTATTTGTGATTGCTGGAGCCGTTACTTAACCAGCTCCTCTTCTGTGTCGCTTCCAAAATGGCAGTGACAAGAAAGCCCAGCCCGGTCTGTGAGGAACCAAGAGGGACTGCAGCTCTGCAGCTCCAGTACTACCCCTTGGTCACAGTACAGCCACCTTCCCTGAAAAGACTTCCCAGTTAATTTATTCTCCATCACCTTGAGGGGAAAAAAAATTAAAAAAAAGAAACAGATGTGTGAATAGTAATGCTGTTTGCAGCCCTGGCCTTAATGGCTCTGTCAGGAAGGTGGGTTACTTCTGAAAAGCAAACAAATTTTAAACCAGGAAAATCCCATCAGTGCTTTGTAGATGAAACAGCTTCTCTGAGTTAAGCTGAGAGTGCAATTGGGGAAGAACTGGCTGCTAGAACATGAACACTATAGGAGCCTGGTGACTTGGTGAGAGGTAATGCACAGCACTGGCTTACTGGTGTTTGCTTACATTAACTGGGAATTATTCCACCTTCTTTCAGTCATATTTAATGGCTGCCAGCAGGAGGAGGGATGGATCTTGCATTCTCTGTGTGTCCAAAATGTAAGCAAAATTGGCATCTGGAGAATATCTGAACCGGGCTCCCTTTTATTCCTGCTTGTCTCTAGGCTTTAAAATAACAATTAAACCCTCTTAATGGGATTTGTGTGCCATATGGCACCTTCCCCACAGGATGACTCTTTCATGTTGCTATCCTGTCATTTGTCCATATCTACAGATAGTTTTCAGCCAGAAAAACAATATGCACCATCTAAAGACACCCAAGGAGAGATCGCCATCTCTTTGGATAGCTTGCTATTTGTATACCCTGTCTGAAGCATAATGCTCTCTTGTGGTGGTAAGTCAGCGGAATAGACTTCAGTGGCAAGCTCAGGTCTCTAAATTGAAGTTAGTAAATGCTCTAAGCAGGATTTAAGCATAGACTAGTAGGTAATATGATGCTGACATGCTTCTAGTCCTGAATTTCTTTTTTTGTTTTGTTTTGTTTACAATATTCTCATTTCTGATGATAATGAATTATCAGAAAGAACTGCAAAAGGACACCAATAAGCCAGTTTTATTATTTAGTCAATACAAAACAAGACACACTAAAGTATTGCTTGTCCTATTGATGCTTGCTTTTCCTTTTGTTTCATCCTAATCCCGTTTCAAAGCACAGAGGTTCAGCCAGCAGTAGTTAAACAGCTGTTTGCTGGTAGCTGGAGCCTTTAATTATGGGCAATGCCATGGGATTAATGTTTCAGTTTCAGTTGCTGGGTGGGCTTTCACTGGAGCCAAGAACCCTGGGTTTTTCCACTGATGTTTCTGGTTTCTAAATTCATCGCTGCTTCATGTGCTGCATTTATGAGTATGGCTGCTATATAATTTATAATTTCAAATGCCATCTTCAGGTGATAGTAGCAGAGGTGTTGGTGCCTGCCGTGGGATAGACAGATGGGGAAAGCAGAGTGTGTCTGTGTGTCTGCAATGCCCTCCAGTGTGCAGACTGCTTGTGTGCCTGTCACAGCCTGTAGGGTAACTGCATGGTGCCGAGCACAGGCCACCGTGGCTGGGTGGAAATAGGGCCATGGCAGTAGCCCTTTAGGAGGGTGAATTGTTGCACTGCCTTATTTGTTCATCTGTGGGTGGGCTGAGCAGTCTTCTGGAGGACCCTGCATCTGAATGAACAAAGGGACCGTAAAGGATCTGGTGCCTCCTAACTTAGACAAGTGAAGTTGGCTAGTGTGACTACCTTCAGCAAGCACACTGGGATCAGATCTGACCATGTCTGTGATGTGCTCCACTTTCTAACTGTTCTGTGCATGAGTTTGAAGAAAGCATTGGAACATTTCAAAGCAACTTTGGAGTGCACATAAAGGAAAGCTTTCTTAGCTTCACAAGGGTTGAACACTCTCCCCTGCTATTCAAGAACAAAATTTTACACTTGGTGTGCTTTTTTGTTTGTTTTTAAGTCCTGTCCTAGGTACTATATTGCAATTTATTATTATTTTTTTTTGCTTCTCTGCCAAAAGAGATTTGCTAATGGCCATCCTGCTGCTGTGGCAATTGCCTTTTCCTGCCTTAGGAATGGATCTTGATCTCTCAAACACCTGACATCGAAATCCTAGCTGATTCTCAGGGCTGCATGACTGTATTGGAACAGGACATAGGAGTGGGAGAAAGCTGGAGTTCACAGACAAGCAATTGTCCCTTGCTCAGCTGACAGGGTTTCATCTGGTCTTGCTTACCTTCATGTAGCCTGGAAGTCACTGCATTCACTCAGTTACTCCCAGGGGACACCAAGTTAAAACCTCATTCCAAATAAGTACTTTTTCTTTCCTCTTCCCACCCTTTTGCTCCAGTCACCTGTGAAAGGAAGAGAAAACATATTTGGGATAATACAAGAAAAAGAAACAAGAACTGTAAGATCATTTAGTCTCACCTCCCATGTATGGCAAGCTAATTTGTTTAAAGTTCCTGTGGGATGTCTGTTGCTACACATAGATGTTTCTGGGACTGCAACATAGATGCGTCTGTTAGAACAAGTAAGATATAGAGAAAAAGAGGTATTTCTTTTTCTTGTTGAGAAGGAACAATGGTTCATCCATTGATGCCTCTCTTATGGCAGAGTCAGAAACATTTTCCCTCTATCAACCCTTCTCCCTGACCATGAGGCCAATGTGGCCCCACAATGCCAACTCTGCATTCTTGCTAGTCGTAAACCCTGTAGCATCATTCGAGCCATCATGGAAGCATTGCAAGCATGGTGAGTACAGTGTAGGCAGTCCTGTTTCACCAGGGGCTGAGGAAATAAATATGCATAGGGGAACTAGGGGTTCACAGCTTACAGAACTGGGAAGGACAACCATAATCATCTAGTCTGAAACTAGGCTAAAGGTGTACCCTCAGAGCTATCTGTCTTTGTCTAAAAGGCTGCAAGTAAAGGTGGCTTCACTAGTTCCCCTGATAAGCTGTTCCTGTCTTTCATTACTGCTGGGAAATTTTCCCTTATTTCAAGGTTGAATTTATCTAGCTTCAACTTTTATTCATTGGATCTTTGTCAGCCAAATTGGAAAGCTCATCACGTATATCTTCCCCAAGTGCAATTACCTACACAGTGTGATGAAGGTATGTCTATGCTTTCCCTTCAGTGAGCTGAATATGTTGAGCTCCTTACCCGTCACGTCAGAAGGCTTGGGTTGTTTTGTTAAAGCCAGAGAATTCATTTGTGACACTCACTTGAACTCTGTCCAACGTCTTCAAATCCTCTTTAAAATGCAGACACCAGGACAGGGTTCAGTAACCTAGTAGGGGTCTTGGCAATGCTTCCCAGAGATGCTGGAATCCTTCGTTATTTCTGCTTCATACTTTTTTTTTCCTGTACTTTTTTTTTCTCTGTACTTTTTTTTTTTAATTTCCCCTCCTATATTCAAGTATCTCATTAGTCCCTTTTGCAACAGCATTGCCCAGACAGCTTATATTAGGCGATTATCTATAATGACCCCTAAATCCTTTTCTGAGCTCTGTTTTTTCAAAGCAAAGTCTTCCATCATGTACTATAAGTGACTGCCATTCTTGGATCTCAAACACTTGGTCTTACCACAATGTATTTTGTCAGGTTTACCTTGGTGGCTCAGGTTATCCTATAATGATAACCCACCTATCTCTTAGCTTACTACTCTAGAAATTTCTATGTCACCTAAATATGAGACTATAGCATAGAGAAGCAAAAAAATTTGGATCAATAAAAAGTCTCTCTGGCTTAAAGATGTTCCCATTTAGTGGTAGCTGCCTACCAACTGTATTTTAAGATCTGCCAGTGGCCTAGTTTTTACTCCATAGAATACATTATGTGCTTATTCCATAGGAGGAGTAATTTGACATATTTTACTCATCCTCACAAGTATCTTGGAGAAATCCAAGTGTTCATTAGCAACACATGAGCCTTTGCATTTTTGTCTTGGAAGCAAACACCATGATCCAGATTTCTTCCCTTCTAGTCACGTCAAATCAATCCCAAATTGCTTGTTCTCTTTTTTTCCCCCCCTTCAGTTGGCAAAACCTTGTATTTTCTTTCTGCAAAGGCAAAGTAGGGAAAGTGTCAGTAGGGAAATGGAAAAGTTTTGGAACAGCCTGTTGGCTCTCCTAGGTGAGAGAAGATACGTGTTTGATTGCCATCAGGTTAAGAACAAATGGATTTGAATCCCTCCACTCCCCATGAGCGCTATCGCATAAAAGCATCTCTTTTGGCCTTGACAGTGATTTCTTGCTCATTATATGAAAAGACAGAGTTCACTTTGCCTAGTCCCAGGTTTTGAATCCTTGCTGAATGCAGTCTGCAGGGAAGTGGCTCAATGGGGTGCCAAAAGCCAAAACAGGCATGATATGAAACAAAAAAACCCTTTTCAGATCCAGGTTTATAGTATATTTAAGGTGCTTTTCCTCACCTTATGTGTGAATTCCACTTTTGGGGAAGAGCTTATGTACCAAACTTAGGCTTAGGGACTATCCATCAAGAGCTGCATGTCTGTGCCAAGTATCTCAATACGTAGCCTCTTTGTAGATAAAGTCCATAAGGCTAAGTCCGTAAATCAGCCCTCTGTCTTGTCTCCATTAAGATTTTTCTTTGTTAGCTATTTCAAGAAAGTTGAAACCTTCCTAGTGAAGGAAAGACTTTCCTAGAAGGAAAGAATTTCCCAGAGCCGTCTGGGAAATACAGCATTTGATCCATCCATCAGAGGTTCCATTCAAGGTGATATCTAAGGACATGCTGCCACTCAATGCATTGCTGGGCCAGAAGCGTAACTGCAGAGTGCCGGGCAGCTTTGGAGTTCGAACTGACTCCTGTTCAGTAGGGAAAGAACTGACAAATACTGCCATCAAAGCATTGATTTTGTCTTCCCTCGATTTATTTAATGGCATTTTTCCTGCTCCATCTGTAGTTAATAGCATCTTTTCAGCCTTTGCTTGTACAGCTGCTTTTCAGCACAATGACCTCTCATCTAGTTTGATATAATTTGCTTGCAAAATTGCCTGTATTTGAATGACAGGTCAGCTTATGGAGAGAGAAATCAAGAATGCTGCCGTAGCACCTCCTTGTGTAGTTCAGTGGAACAAATCTTGGGGCAGTGGATGATTTCCCTCATTGCAGACCATGAGGGAAAAATCTGTTATCTCACTGTTCACCAAGAAAATTCAAATAGTGACTTTTCCAGCAATTAGAGGCTCCAATTGTTGTCTGCCAAAATACAATTTGTTTTCACTGTCAAGAAGTAAAGCACACTGAAAATTCAGGACTCTTGCTGTTGGGACTTGAAAGTTTGCTCTCTGCTTCCAATTGTATAATTTTCTTTGCTGGTTTTCATATATAAGTGAACTATTGCTTGTACAGTTCCAGTCCTTTCTTAAAAAATAAGGTATATGTGTTTGTAGGCCACAAATATTTGTCTCCCTATGGCCACATTCTTGTACTACCGGTTTGAAATAATTATTTTAAAAACTTATGATGGCACCGTATTGGGTTATTAGACCTTGCTTTATAACCACACAATTATTTTTCAGATTCCCAAGAACAGATTGCTATAAAAAGGAAGCATATTTTCTACCATTAGATACCTACTGAATTAAGTATTGTTCTCTAAAGCATATTTCTAAATGTGTTGTATTAATTTAAAACCTAGGTTAATTAAAATTAGAGCAGGTGATAGAATCTGCATCTGAAATACTTCTCAATGTGAAATTGACATTTAGGTGTAAATTCTTAGTTGCATAGACTGGCAATTTCTGTGGGCCAGAGTCTCAAAGGAGGAAGCAGCTCACTTCAGCTGTCCTTGCCTCATCTCTCTGGCATTGTTCAGGGGAGCTGTCTCTAACCAGTGTGCACCTGTATCCCAGCACAGCGCCTTTACTCAGCCCCAGCTCTCCTTTTCTGACAGTTCTGTCCTCTGATGTTGCGTTCTGAACAAAACCTGCTTTGAAAAATTTAGCTCACAAAAATACATGCTCACACAGGAAAAAATCCTGCCTCTGGAAATCCAAGGGTGTTAAAGTGTTAAAAAAAAAATCTTAAGTCTTGCATGTACAATTTTAAATGTATTCATAATCATTGAATCTTGCATCTTATTGAGATCTTAGAATTCTTGTGCTTTCTGTTGCTGTTATTATTGCATCCTTTTGTCTTTTAATGATACACAAGAGATTATCTTACATTAGCAAATTTCCAAACAATACCTAGAACATATGTGTGACCACGTCTGTTCACCATTTAAAAATTCTTATTATTTTACATAATCTTAATGCAATGGGTCCGTCTTCCCTATTTCTCTGCAGAAAGTGGAATGCCTCCTTTCATAACAAAGTACCTTCTGAGTGTCTACCGCGTTAGCCTGTCTAGGGTAGCTCATACAGACCATTGATTGTAATCCTCTGATATGTATACAAGGCAGATGGTAGCAAATGGTTTTGCATTTAAATCCCAAAATGCAAACTCTGAATATCATAGGCTGAGGTGTGAGTTTCCACTTAGCCATCCTCACAGGTGAAACACAAACAGAAATTTAAGTGAGACAAGACAGGAAGGATAAGTTATTGTGACTAACACTTGCCATCATCATAGAATCATAGAATCCTCTAGGTTGGAAGGGACCTTTACGATATTATAAGGATTTTACATTGTGTTTTTAATCTCTGTATCCCAATGTGTTGAACCAAACCGATCGTTAGCACTTGGGTATATATTTAGGAATCTGGCAATCCTTTTTTCCCTGTGGTGACAAAACCAACTCACTTCACTGTTTTACAGTAATGCAATTCAAAATAGAATGATGATAGACTGGGAACTGTGCAAATTCATCCCCTGACACTATTCCTATAGCAGTTTGTAATGTACCAATCAGATGTACAAGAGGTGCTAGGAAAAATACATCAGAAAGCATATGGAGCACATGAAGAATGTGCACTGCAGAAAAATTCAACTCCCTTTTATTGAACTATAGGGTGTTTGTAAGTGTGGGCAGTGTAGGAAAACTGAGTCAGCAAGACCTTGATTTGCAGCATTATTGAGGACACAGTAACTTCATTTGGAGTTGTGGGTGTTTAATAGCCTTGAAAATAGAACTGCAAAAGATGCTATTTAAGGTTTGAGGCATTTCTGTCTGCTGAAAGGAAACCTGGAGAAATTACAGTGTTTGTGTCTAAGGGTAAGGAGGAAAAATTGCCTTCTATTTCTTCTTCAGAAGTCTGTTTTTCATCAGTGCGTCAAAGTATTCACTCTGACACAAATGAGCAGAATTAGGCTGCCTGTAAGCGGGATAGTAGGGTGCTTCGGTAATATTGGATATAGTACTGCAGATCACGGTGTGTTAAGAGTGGTTGGATACTGAATCAAGTAATTGAACCCTAAGGAGAGGGATATTTTCCTCTTCTATTTTGATCATGAATAATTGCCCAAACCCTTCCCAACAAAGGGCTACAATAGCTAGTCTGAAGTAGCCTGAAGTGCCATCTAATTATTTTTAAAAGTGGGTTGGTTGTAGACACTCTCATCTTTAGTGACAGTACAGGTATTAATCACTGATGTGCAGATCGGCTGTTCCAGCTTAAGCTGAGTTGCTGAATGCATCAAAGGGTTACGCTTTTTTCCTTTCTTGTTCTTTTTGGTTTTGTTTTGTTGTTCTTTTTGGGTAGTAGGTGGGATACTATCTGTATGGGAGTCTTTTGTAGCCTCTGTATAACCCCCAGGGCTGTACTTTGGTTAGGGTAATATAAATCTTGTTTCTAGCTATCTGGGATTCTCCAGAGTGTGAAAACATGATGGGATTTTGTGTGCCTTAGCTCACATACTCAAGATATGGGACCTTGTTGTGACAGGCTTTATCAGGATGATAGCAGATATTCATTGGCAAGATCTGGACAACCAGCAGTGCCAGAGGGCACCAGGCCAGCGCTGCTGTGGGGAGGGCTGACTGTGCTAAGGATAAACTGTGTAATTAACTAGAAGTGTGTGTTGGGCATCTTGATGTACTGCAGTTTGCTTTCAGACATTTTTCTGCAAGAAACACAGCACAGTTGTTGATACGCTTATTAGTGGTCATCAGCCAGTTCTTCTTAATGTGAATAAATTAGTGGTGAGAGCTAGTTAGAGCTAGAAGAGGATTTTTACCTTGGTGACCAGTTTCTGGAAATTTTATCTTTATTTCAGTCTCTTTTTCCTTGTTTCAAATGTTTTTGTAGAGAGTGTGAGATTATCCATGATCCAATAAATGAGTCAAGAGCAACCTCTTTTCCTCCACTCTTTGGTAGGAAGTCAGCAGCTGAGGCATTATGGACCGGGAACTGTCTGAAGTGACGTCTCACTCTGAAGAGTTGTGGGAGCCCCCTCTTGGGTGGGATAGCCTGTTCTCATGTCACCGTAATGCACTGTACTGCCTCTGCTGTAATCTCAATTTATAGCACTACATTAGTCTGTATGAGCATGTCCCATGTTCTTAAAGTTTGTCTGTAAGTTTTGCACCATGCCTAGGTCAGAAAGATTTCAGTAACTTTGGTACCTTGCATTTCTTCAGTGGGGCCCTAGAGGACAGCTTTGGACAGCTTTGGCTGCTGCTCAGGACAGAGGCCCTATGCCCCTGGAGGCTTAAATACCACTAAGCAACTTTATGCTCACTAAGTAATAATTCTCAGCTTTACCCGTGACTAGGTTTCAGTCACCAAATACAAAGAAGAATACACAAGCCTAAACAGAGGCACATTGAATTTTGTAGCTGTCCAACAGCATGATGAAACAGCTCTGCTGCTTTGTACTACCATGGCAAAAGGTTTACAGTAAAAGCAAGTCAGAAATCAATCTGAAAATGGACTAAGAGGTAAAGCCTGAGATGAGTTACTGAGATGTTTCCTTTAAGCCAAAGGGGACTCAGATCCCAACCAAATGTCTTAAGCTGTTATTTATTACATTATTACTATATTGCTATGTAAGCCATAGTGTGTTCCAGTAGGCAAACATGAAGAACACTCCTCAAACCACAAATTTCTGAAAATACACGGCTCAATTTAATTTTACTGTGTCTCATTGTTCTTCTGCTGTTGAAAGCAGCAAATGGTCATATCTTCTCATCTCCTGAACCCCTGGTTCAATGAGGCTCTCTTTGGTCTCCTCACTAGCTACCTCGTCTGAACTAGCATTCTCCTTCATTTCATCCCTGGTGTGTTCAAGCTTCTCCTTATGTTTGATCATCCCTGTGGCCCTTTTCCAGCTTATGTATACCCTCTGTGAGCTAGAATGACCCAAACAATGCACCCTATTCAATAACTCTGAGCACAGTGGCTCTCAAGTGGTGCGACCATGTGTTGTCTTTTGTTTCCTATTCCTTTTTTAGTGTTTTTTAGCATTCTGGTGGGATTTGTCAGAATGACCCCGCTGACAGGTGAACTGATGATTTCAAGACCTGCCCAGGACTCTTTCCTGAGAAAGAGATAATTACAGATTTAGAGCCTGTCATTGTAGATGCATACTTAAAGGTAATTCTGTGCCCATACACATTATTTTGTACTTATCAGTATGAACATTTTGTCATCTGCTCACTTAATCTTACGTATACCAAAGATGTAAGTCTTAGCTGTCAGCTTTATGTGTGACTATTCTGAATAATTTTGTCATGGCGTTATTCACTGCTCTGTGAGGTAGTTTTTGACTAGATTGAGCCTTGCAAGTCCCAAAGCATGTCCCTGAATGGGATCCTGCTGGCTAACTTGCAACAAAAATGACAATTATTTCCTGTCTCTATCCACGAGGAGAAATGTCCCTTCTACCCACTGATTGTTTAGCTTCCAGGATTGCACCATCTACCCTTTTGTAACCCATATGCAACCATTTTTTCTTACCCTTTTATAATCTGTACACAACCGTTTTCCCTTTTAGTATGTGGGGAAGCACCATAGGGACAGATCAACTTTTTCTTTGGTTGGCTTCAAGAGGTCTTTTTCTGGTAATGCTTGGAAATGAACCATATGATCCCTGTATGAGTCAATTAGGCTTGGCTTTTTGTACACACAATCTTTTATAATCTGTGCGTCATGCACATATTTTTTTTTGTAAATCACCCATCTTGCAGTAACAGGCAACATCAGCTGGCAGTTTTTCATCCTGTAGGCAATGTGAGCAAATATAAGTGTTTAAAGTGGACATTTTTAATAGTTTAATATATATAGGAATTCTGATAATTGTTAAATAAGTGGCTTTTTATCTGCTTAGACTCTTTAATCACAACCAATTCAGTGATTGTTTTTACTCATATAGAGCATAGGGAAATTTAGTGGCAGATGTGAATTTTTATTCTTATGACATTTTTAGAACAGAATCTGACCAATACCTCCCTTCAGTTTTTGCTCAGTGTTCAATAAAAAGATGAATGTTTTTGTGATGGACTATGAGCTTGTTGATTGTCCTGGTAAGCAGCAGCTGCAAAATCTGATGCAGTTTAGCGTGTGACAAAGCTTCATGTCACACACTAATTCATTTGAATGGGAGCCAAGCTAATATTCCTTATTGGGGTAAAATGCCCACTGAAATGTTTTTATGGAATTAGGATGGCAGATTCATTGTGGAAATTTGGGAACTCCCATTTTGGGTGTATTGAAAATGCGTTGTTCAGATGAACAAGCTATTTATACAGACATGTGGTGTAATACTGGATACTCCTTTAATCTTTTGGTAATCCAGACATTACCATATGGACAAACTGCACAGATTGATTTGAGGAGGCCTCACTGGATAAACGAATACCCTACCTCAGTTAATTTGCTGAGTTTTTATGTTAGTGTATCAGGAAAAAAAATATGCATTCCAGCACATAGTTTATTTGCAGTGACATATAAAATGAGACTGATGACAATCAACACAGGTTTAAGGCAGCTTGTTTGACAAGCAGCTCGTGATGGTTTGGACAGTTATCTGGAGAGCTTTCTTTCAGTACTTCATTGCTTGTAGCCAATGCACGGCCTTTCCAATGTGGAACCACCTTTGCACGTACATATCAGAGAACGCACACAGTTTCCTCTACCGTTTTGCTTTCAGTGATGTACCTGCTTTAATTTGGCTTAATGCCGTAGTGGGTTATTTAGTTTTGTTATCAACCTCTGCTTTCTCAATCTTCTGTCCTGTGAGGAACTGCCATATTCCTCCTCTGTAGTTCTCATTCCCCAGGGCATATACAAAGGCGTCCACCGTTGGCACAGTCTTGGCAATAACGGCAGGAATCTGTTGAGACACAGTATTATGAATAGAAAAATACACTGAGGAGCCAATGGACTAATTTCAGCTGAGGCTCAGTTTCCCTTTACCAAAGAAATGCCTGTCTCCGATGACAGTAGCTTGCTACCCTGGAGACATGAGAGGTAAAAGCAATTTGGTCAGTGGGAGGCCCTTGCTCAGGAAATTATAGTCTCCAGGAGAAAGAATTGAGATCAGCAGTGCCTGAAACTGGGATATTTCAGTTGAGAGTGAAGGTTGTGCTGTGGACACCTTTTGATGGATAAGTGGGCTAATATTGCTAACACATTTTATGTGGGATACCAAATACCTAAGTACAGTAATGCATTTGCTGACCTGAAAATGGGCTGATTTTTTTTGGACTGAATAAAAGTTGAAAGATTTGATGTGGTATTACTGAATTCCAGAGGCAGTCTCAGAGCAAAGACTCATAGATAAAAGGGAAAAAAGGAGGCAGCATAACCTTAAGAGTGATCAATTGCAGCTCCCCTGAGGAGAGGGAAGTTTTAGAAAAATGAATGAGACAAATAGTCTCTTCAAAACTGAACATTTTTAGCTGATATTTGACTCTGGGAAGGATACAAAAAGCTCCTACAAGCCATGAAGCAGTACAAGGTACAGCCCCCTAACTGACTGCTGAAGAAAAACACCCCCTGGCTTCCTAAATTGTTGCTTGATCAGAACAGTAATACAATGCCTGTTTTGCCTTAAAAGTGATAGATTAACAGAATGCTTTGAGGAAACAGTCTACTTCTTATATGTAACAAGTATATATCTACTCGTTATATATGTTATAACAAGTAAACCCAATTGGCATTGTTCCATAGGACCGGAGAGAGGAGAGGAAAGAAAATATAGTTTGAATTCCCAACTGTTTGATTATGGCAGCATAGACGTACCATGCGGTATTTTGGTGAAATGAACATCACGTTTTCAACTGCTGCATAGAAGCATAAAAGGCAATAGGGACCCCAGCAAATGACCAGTGTCTTCAATGGTAAACCAGTATTAAACTGAAAAACAAGAGCAATACATTTGTGTTTCACAACCACAGACTGCAACAGGCGATGGGACAGAAGCTGTGAGCCCGTGGTTTGTGTTCAGCAGCAGCAGGATGTGCCGTACCATTGCTGCCTTGCCGTCGATGCTGGAGGTGTGTGAGCACAGCTCCCTCTGCATGGAGGGCTGCCTCTGCAGCAAGCCCCAAAGCTCTGGTCCCAGGTGGGGAGTGACAGTGGCTCCTGGGCAGAGGTGACAAAGCATCTTGTGGTAGATCAGTTAAATCAGCGTGTGTGCTAGACATAGAAGCCATAGCCAGTAATTGCTGCTGAGGGGGAAGGGCAATGTGTATATATAAAACAGATAAAAAGGAATGATATTTTGCTGACTTCTTAGAATACTCTTGCACACGAGTAAACTGTGTAACGACATTGCTACAGCAGTGCAACAGATGGATGCAGTGGCATCTGTGTTGTGACAGTAGGTTCCTGTGTCCTTCATGCTAGAGCCTTGTCCATGGTATTCGTGGCCAGCCGTTCCCAAGTATTAATATTAATGATAGGAAAGTGATAATTTCATCCTTAAATTTTCTGCATTGTAACTAGTTTGCATAGGTACAGAATATCGTTAGAAAGAAATCACATGCTATTGCATAAACTCACTGAAAAAAAGGTAATAGGTATAATAATGAACACTGAGATTTGTTCAAGAAATATGTAGAGGGCACACATATATATATTCCAGACAGCTACAAACCAGTCTGCCTGACTGTCTCTTTGCTGGTAATTATACCAGCAAATATCCCCCTTGAGAAGTGACTGTCTTTACTGAGTGCAGGGGTCAGGCTGTGCCTGCCAGCCATGCATAGTGCCCTGGACTGTATAGCCTGCACCTAAGGAAACAACTCATATAATCACCACATTACATTCCCATAAACCTGCCACGCCAGAGTAATTCCTTTGTTTCCAGCTCATAAAGATTTCTGAATTTTCTCAACCAAGTCAACATGGCGTGTTTAGGAAGGCCCTTCTCCCCCATGGGGTGCCTGCGTGTTTCCTTGCAGTGCTGAGGTTCTGGCTGACTTCCTCAGCGATAAGCTAAGAGCCTGTAGCAAAGCAGGAAATAATGATCCTTCCTGAGCAAAGGTTTTCTGGATGCATATTGATATGCTATTAGCAAATATTCTGCATGCTGCTTGTTGGTTTTGTGACTAGAGTCAGACCAGTGTTGGTGGAGGGGGATCCTCAGCGTCACTGTCTGACCCCTGTTTTGATGGAGGACTGTTTACAGCTCTAGTTCAGGGCAGACCTGGCTGCCTGGTCAAATCTTGACATCTCTAAGGATGGGCTTTCCACAAACTTTCTAAGGTTACTTACTCAAGTAACACTGGGGAGTTAGCACAGACGGAGCTGAGCCAAAGCCACTATGAAAGAAATTGACTTTTTGAGGACTTGGTCTCTACTGAATGCAGTCCTATGCAAGGCAGTTGCAGGGGCTAAGGAAGCTTTCTTACCTTATAGTGCCCACTTTTCTTGAACTTCTGGTGTATGGACTGATAGGCCGTCAGCATGATGAAGCCTGGGATCATGAAATTGAAAATGGACAGGGCAAAAAGGAACGTGATATAGTTTCTGGAAAGGGTGAGGAGGGAAAAAAAAGAGGTTGTTAATTCCTCTCTAGGGCATCTCTGTAAACTTGCTGTAAATATTCATTAGCTTGTATTTTTAAAATTGCCAAAACCAGTTTTGTCAACATGCTTTAGGTGCAGCATTTGCTGAAGGCTGGTTAAGTTGTGCCACGCTGTTGTGTGCAGGATGGAGAGTATTGCAGAAAATCACAACAGGTGTTTGGTTTCTGAACACAAACATTGCTACTCAGACAGTGCTGGACTGCATAAAAACAAAACCATTTGGAAAGGGTGTCAAGTCTTAAACCCAGAAAAGATGCAGCTTAGAGGTGACCAAGGAGTAAGGGAGTAGCAGGAACCTGAGTGTTAGCATCTCCCATGGGGGAAGCTGACTTCAGCTGTTCCTGTATTCTGTCATGTGGGTCAAGGCACCCCCAGGGCATGCATGCTTGGCCTGAGCTGCTGGGAGGGAGATCTGCCCCAGCAATGATGATGGGGACAGCTGGGAGTTTTGGTGTGCTGTTGCGGACACCCCAGAGGACAGCAGAACCCACCCCACCTTCCGTGAGAGCTGGCCCCAGCCCTCACCTGTCCCCTTTGCTGTAGTCCAGGGTGCAGCAGGTTCGGAGGGGTTCATAGTCGTATTCTCCCCATCCCAGCAAGGGCATCACGGACCAAAAGGCGGCAAAGAGCCAGGCAAACACCATCATGGAGATGGCCGTGCTCCACTGCAGCTTGCTCCCTGTGGGAAGAGAAGAGTGGGTCTCCATGCCTGGAATGAAACCACCAGGCAAAGCTGTCTGGCTCTGTGGGGCCAGAGCCAAGTGCCCCCGACCCTGGGCCTCAGGCAGAAACAAGCAGTTATCTGTCTTGCAGCCTAAAGCTGACCTCAGTCTGGAGGAACCAACCTTGTGTAAAATTTGAAGGCAGCTTTTAGACTTTAGGAAACAGCACGTTGTACTTCCCTTTTGTGTTCTTTACTTAGACAAATGCCGCATTACTGCTCAGCCTTGTACCATACTGGAGATACAGAAGCTGTTACAAACATTACATTCTTGTGTTTTGGGAATGTGTTTAAAGGCTCAGATGAGGCAGAGAGCAGAAGGCATGGGGCAATGCAGTAAATAGTGTCTGAAGAACTAGAGCTCAGCTGTAGGGTGTAGGTCAGATTAGAGATGTGGCTCTGCAGACAGCCCCCCTGCCTACTCCCTTCTGCCCTGCTGGGAGAGCAGGGCATGAGTGGATATTAAATACATCCTGTTTTAAAATCACTGCTCATCAATGTCCATGTGAATATATATACACAACCTGACAACAGGTCTTGTTCTAAAAATACTGCTGGTCAAATTGTTCTGCCCTTAATATCATTGCTTAGCCTGGAACAGGAAATGTGACGCTCAGCATTAGTAATTTTTTTCTAATTTTGTAATAAAAATGATCACTTGTGCCTATCTCATCCAGTTCCGTAAAATGCCATTGGAACAGGTCAATGAGTGAAATGAAAGATTGGAAACTTCAAAAGACACAGGAAGTATTCCTTCATGGAGAAGGCAGGCAGGCTTCCCTGCTGCTGCAGGACATTGTGCCAGCCTTGCTGCTTGCGTGTAAGAAGGCCTGGATAATTATGTTATCGAGGCTAACGTCTGTAATCATGCCCATGCTGAATAGCCCCTGGCGCCAGCTGCACCAGCGAGGGGCATGGTGACTTTGCCCACTACTCCTTTATAATCAAATCTGCCATTAGGGAGAAATAATGATGTAATTTTTACTGAGGTTGGGAAGCAATCTTTTTGTCTCAACAGCAGCATCATGACAGCAGGCCAGGAAGATTCAGGCCAATTCTGACCTTTCTCAGGGAGGTGAAAGATTGGAGGTGAGGTCCTGCCATGGGCTGTTGTGCGTGGAGAGCATGTGGGGGCCACACAGGCTGGACATCCCTGTAAGGCAGCAGCCTGGGGAAGGACTGTAAACTCTACAGTAGGTAGTTTGTGTTGTGCTGGCTCTGGTTATTTTAAAGGATAATGAAGTAGGTGTGTTAGTAAAATTGTCCTTTTACAGGAATTCTGATTCTACCGATGTCCTTTTTTTTATCTCCCAGAGGTTTCTTCAGGGAAAATAATTACAGTTGGAATTGCATTAAAAATCAACTTGGATGCAGGTGTTCAAAAATTAGTTATGGGAAAAGACAGGTGTCCACATACCAAAGAAAAAGTAAAGAAAATCCTTCTTATTACCTACTCTATGTTTTAATACGGTAGTTACCAAAAATTTTTTAGTAATTTAAAACATTATTTTTTAATAATTACTACTGAAGAATGATTAATAATAATTTGTGTTTTGTGTAATTCCTACATAGAAGATATAGTTTGGCTGCAAAGGCTAAAATACCACTTTGTAGTGCTGACATAATATGACTCTAGGATGACATAGATGAAAAAAAAAGGAATAGTTTCTGATTCAGAGGACTAGAAATACCAAATGTTTTAGTAACTTGTAATTATTCTTAACCTCCATGTCCAAAGAAGCACTGTAGTCTAAGTTGTGGTTTTCAGAACTGTGTCCTATTTAGGTATATGCTAAAACAAGCATGTTAGAGTTGTTATTCATCCAAGGTTTCCATTTCCGTTTGTGTTCTACATAGCGGTTCTCGTAGCTTGGCTTAACACAACTGTAACTTGAAATTCAATCAGGACAAAGCTTATTACACAAGCTGCCAGGTTTGTTTTGTGTTTTACATATTTGATCAACTCTTTAAGAGCATTGTCAAAATCAGCTGCACTGAAACCTGGATCTGAATTTTGTTTCTTTTAAACCAAGCTCATGCCAAAAGTAGCTTTATGGCTTTAGGAATACAATTTTTTAAGCGATAAGCCCTCCTGATATTCTGGAAAAACAAACTAAATCTTGGGGTTTGGTTTGGTTTTTTTTGTTTCTCAGCAAGTCCTGTAAGATAGTTAATATCAATTATTTCTCATAGTATCTTGTGACAGAAACTTTTCAACCCATCCTTCCACTTTATGGACTACTGCAGTATCTTGAAGGTCTCAAAATGCCATGGGCCGTGACTGAGGCACTGTAGAGTCACTGCGTCCTAGCCACACACTTGCACCTTATGGATCTTTGCATGTAAGGAAAAGACCTTACATTGACAAAATGTGCCCTCAGCTGCTGGGGCAGTGTTGATGGTGTGCTGAAGGCACCTGTGGGTGCCTGCACTGACAGAGGGCAGCTGATCCAGCTGCCTGCATGCATTTGCGGGGAGGTTGGTGGAAATCTCATCTTCTCTGCTGGAAACAGCACAGGAAAAGTGCAGCCCAGTCTAGGGAAAAACTCCCCGTGCCTTTGGCTGGCAGTGCCCTGCCTCAGTTTGGCCCCTGCTGCAGCTGGGAAGCACAGCAAAAATGTCCTTCTCTGAAAGGGCCGACAGCAAGAGAGCAGTTCAGTTGTTTTTGTGCAGAACAGGCCATTGCTTTACCTTAAATGTCTTTTTTTGGCTTGATAAAATTTAAGGTAATAGGCATGTTAGGTCCTAATTCAGTTAAATGTATATGTATGGAGTTCAGCATGTGCTTAAGGATATAATTCCTAATTATGGCCCAGTGCTGGCAATTTGGTCCTATTAAATCTAATCACTCTTGTGCGTTGGCTTTCTCACCTTGAAAAGCAAGAGGGAAGCTTCTCTTTTCCATACAGTTAAACATTAATATAAGGGATTTTAAATGGCTTCTGTAATAGCTTTGGAACTAAAAAAAGGTGACTCTTATGAACAAAACCCCCCCATCATTTAAAGATTACTAAAATTTGGTGTCCAAAGCTTAAATTTTAGGAAGTTCTAGATAGAGCATGGAACAATTCCTTTTGATTATGCTGGCCAGTTTTTAGTGATGTAATCATAAACTATTTGTCCATCTTTAGTCTGTGGGATCATTTATGAATTTAGACTATTTGACAATTTATAAATCGGTCAGACATTTAGCTCATTGTCACAGAAAGAGCAAAAAATACATCTCTGACAGTGGCTGCCTTTCAACTAGATTTCAGGCTGATGTTCAAAAGGAATTTCTCAAACAAAAGGTCAACAGGATTTTCTAAGATAGAGGGGAAATGTTTCCTCAGTCTTGCAAATGGTTACATTACAATAGCTGATATATTCCAGAGCAATAAATATAGCTTGTACCAGACTTCATGGCATGCATCACTTAAAATTGGCAAAGTTTGACAAAGACAAAAATATCTGAAAGTCTAACAAGGAAATAAGTAAAAGAGGTATTGGTTGCTAGTTTATCTGCAGTGTGAAAAGCACCAGACACTGATGCTCACAAGTATTCATTTTTGTAGGAATAAGAAAGCTGCACTGCATAATAGCTTCTTTGGTCCATATCATTAGAAAAAGCTCTTTAAAATAACCTAATAAAAGGATTTTTTTTACTCCATTAATTTTTTACTGTGGTTCTCCATGATCATAAAGCTGTCTTGGCGATTATCTCCTGCTTCAGTGAAAATGCCAGATCTGTGTAAACACTGGTGTTTTGTCAGGGAAAACTGATGCAGGTGCAAGACTGGATGAAGGAAGCGTGGCAGGGTGGCTGCAGTAACTGTCACGGGATGTAGGGACGCGCTCCTAATTTGACAGAGCTGACAGCTGCAATTGGAGCAAATGGTAGTTTGCTAATCTTTGAATACTGACAGAACAACCTAGATTTCCTTGAATGTTCAGGATTAGATAAAACTTGCTGCAATTCTACGTCTTGAAATTGAATGCTGCTGTGAAATCCCTGCTGATTTTGTTCGTCTTTTCTCTTGTAATAATGAGAAAAGTGCTGACATAAATCACTTCAGACTTTCCATTTCCCCCTAAGTCTTAAGTGCAAGTGTAAAATCTTCTAGATATTTTTCTTTCCTTTTAAAACTGTAACTGTATGCCGTGGTTATGAAAGGAAAAATCTGACCAGAATCCTTCCCCTCTCTATAACCTGCTGATGGCAGTGTGCCACCCTCTCACCAAAATGAACCGTCCGTGAGATTGAAATGCCTTCAGCACAGACATCTCTCTGCTGGGTGGCTGCCTGCTTTCAGATCGCTGGGCCCCTGGGCTGTCCACGAGCTGCTCTTTGCCTGCCTGATCCCAGCTCTAGTTAGACCTCCCAGGCTGCTCCTTCCTTCCTCCCTTGCTATGTTAAGAACATAATTCAGGACAGTTTCCTCATTTGAATGGCCAGGGAGGGAGAACTAACAATGTCTACTTTGACATAAAATGTCATTTTCTGTCCTGAATGCTTGGCTATTGATAGACAGCTTCCTCAGAGTTTGCCCTTTCCTCCTTCACTGTCAGGCACTAACATTAAACTGCTACTTTTTTCTCCTTTTCCCCCTAATGATCAAATTTTGAAATATAATAATCTGTTTTCCCACCTTGCTAGTGATTGACATTCAAACCCTTCAGACTCCCATGCCTTTTCTCCTCTTACTGTGTACTTTTAGACTACAGATTTCTGTAGTTCTCTTCTCCTTGCTGTGAAACTAGCATCTCATAGGTCCCAAAGCCACATTAGGGGACGAAAAGCAAGTTGTTCAGCATGGCTTCCTAGGAGGAAGGAAGAAAGAAAGAGGAGGAAGAGTAAAATTGAAACTCTTGTTTCTCTCTTATATGTGGTGGTCATACTATTTTGTTCCATATGCCAATTAGTATCAACCTGTTTGCTGATGAGTGACATGTCTAGTTACCAATACACTTTAAAGGCTAGCACTTAGTCACTGAGGATTGCTAAGACTTCCAAAATTAAACAGTTAATTTTCAGGATGTTGGTAAACATATTTGTGTCATTAGCATCCAGAATGGCTGAAAAGTCCCATTTTTTTTTTCATCATCGTAGTAATCTCTCACATTCTCATCAGTTTTTTCTTCCTCAGAAATATGGATAGTGGATAATCAAGTGTCAGGCTGAGGAATGCCACAATAAATGTTTTCTTGGAAACTGTTAGGACACAACAAAAATATTTGGGATGATGCAGTTGAGTCTGGAAGGAGTACCGGTTCCCAGGGAATGAAGATAAAATGTTGATAGCTTTGTTTTTTAGGCAAGGGTATTTTGTACCTTCTGTACAGGCATGCAAGTCGCACCAGTGTCAACAGGAGTTTAATGTATGGATTGAGAACACAGTATAGCCTGTAGGCTTGATATATCAGATCTATGAAATATGGCTTAATCTTCCTCACAATCAGCATGTGAAGAGTGAAACTAGAAGTGACTGGTTTTACTGGAATAGCCACAGAGCACAAGCTTTTAAAACCTTCTGGGTTTCTGTTCTTGTTTTGTTGTTCAAAATGTTCAGTAATAGCAGCGATGTTTGGCTGTCAGTAAGTAACAATTTGAGCAAAGTAAAGAAGTTCGTGCCCTTAGGGTCTCTCTGCCTCTGCTCTTAATGCAGTATGCTCTTGACTGGAGGAGTGCATAACAAGAAAGCATTAAAGTCAATGTTGCAGGGAGTAAAATGTCTTTCCATGGGCATGCTTATTTTCAGGCTGTCTCTCTTGTAAAATACAGATGCTCCTCTTCTAGCTCCAAATGCGTTTCCGTGTCCAAAGGGTGTTGGTATGAATTTAGCTTACAGCCTGCATTATTTGGGGCCTTTGTCTGGACACGAAAAAATCCCCAACATTTCCTTGCCTGAGCTGAATTCTTGACAAAAGTTAAAGAACAAAAGGTTGGCAACCTTTCCACCCTCAACAGGATCATCAGATTGAACATGGTTGCTGTGTGCTCTGGGTGTATTTTGCCCCTTGCTTTTTTAATCATATGGAAGCCGTTCCTGAAAGGCTGTGAATGGCGGAGGGGATTGAAGCACTGCAGCTCAACAGTTTCTTCCCCAGCCAGCTTTACGCTTTCATTTAAAAAATATTTTGTGAAGCGGTCTGAGCAACCCGTGCTTTAGCACAAGAAAAGGAGGGCTGCATTTATCTATCAACATTGACAAAGGGACACAACTTTTTGGGAACAGGGCAGTCACATGAGGTGCTGTGGACTCATTTCTCTAAAAAGGGCTTGGCTTTAGCAAGAAGCACGAAAGGTGTAGATCTGCATGGGAGGACCTCATCCTCCCAGGTGGCAGAGCTCCAGGTGGCAGAGCTCCTACACAATTGCCAAAATGGCAGTGGTGTAGGGCATTCCTAGCATTACGGAGTGCTAAGATGTCCTTTCAGAATAAGCTTGCATTTCATGTCATGTCTCTTTCCCTTTTTCTAATGAGAGGCATGAGATTGAATGCCCTGTGTTTGTCATTCAGTCCTTTCCTAATAACTTTTGAAAACATTGGCTACTTAGAAGTAAACTGGAGTGGGAAGTGGGGACTGGCAGGTACTAAGTTGCTGCATTTACTGTGACAGTTGGTGGCTGGTGAGAGATGAGGCCCCGTTAAAGCACCCACAGGGCAGTCAGCACAAGTCTACCTTATTAGATAAAATCAAATATCATCCCTGCGTACCATATTCACAAGAAAGCAGGTTTTGCCAGTTCCAATGCTCGCAAGGCTGCTAGTTTGTTTTATGGCAGATGGTAGCACCACTTGATATGTTTCCCAACTTCTGTGCTAAGAGAATACAGTTATTCCCCTGTTCTCCCCATCCACAGTGGTGGCTGGAACACAGCTGGAGTCTCAGCACAAGTCCTACCAGTCTCCGCAGACACCAAATCCAACTCAGCACCCTAATTCAGCAGAAATTTCAATTCATATTACATGAATGCACAAATCCAGTACCGCCAAAGTTTAGGAGGTAGTTCTGTGATAAAAGACAGAGTGTCTCTATCACTATAAATCCATATTTTTGACAATTTTGTCAATCTCTATTTCTCATCTAAATAAAAGATATGCTTTCATAAGTCCACAGGAAAGGAAAATTATTTTCCTGGGTTGATCTCCCTGTCTAGTATTAGATTTCCATTAAATCTAGCTAAGGTGTCAGAGCTAGTTAAAAACTAAATTGCAAGAAAAAACAAAAAGTGGCCTTCATTAAGAGATGAAAAATAACATACTCCACCTCTTATCAGTACTCAAACCCACTTCTCCCACTGTTACTGAGACTTGCAGATAATTTGTTTCTTGCTTGGAAACAAATGTGCCAAGTTCAAGTCTTCACAAAGGGGCCTGGAACATAGCACAAACCCCACAGATGTCTCTTGTGCCCCAAATTGCCTGCGTGTCACACAGTGGGGCTGCTGAGCTTTGTCTGCCCGATCCTACCTCTGCAGAAGTGCTTTGCTCTGGGCTCTGTTCCAGCTGCTGTATCTGCAGAAGCAGCTCTCTAGCTACACAAAATTTATCTGTAATTAGTAAACTCTGCATGGGCATGAAGATCTGTTTGATACACAGCAGGGTGTTGGATGGAAGCCCAAGGTGCATAGATTTTTCTTCAATATGAAGAGTTGGATTTTGTTTTGGGACTCAGAAGTTTACTTATGGAGAAGGTGAAAGCATGGCAAGAGGGTCAGGACTGGGATGTGATCTGGAAGAGGAAGTATCTCTTGAAGGTTGTTGGTTTGTGCCCCCTGTATGGGAAGAGGTCCTTTGGAGAGATTGTTTATATTTGCTTTGTCTCTAGTGTGCAAGATAAAAAAATCTTACATATAATATATGCAGATAATATGTGTTTGCTTTGATTCTGTGAAATCTAAGCAAGCTGCTTTACTGCAGGATCTGGGTAAGGTTTCTAGATAAGTTGTAGCCCTTACTTGTACAGTAGTGATGATACCGGTCCCAGGCGACTGCAGCACTGGAACTTATGCTGGCTAGTGCTGTCCAGAAGCCCTGGAATCCATGAATTTGACAGCCGTCAGAGCCATAGGGCCAGTATCTGTCAACAAAGAAGGAGTATGTTAAGGAAATTATCGAAAAAGGTGAAGACGTGTTTGGAAATTGCGTTAACAGAGAAGGTAAAACTATAGCCTGTGCACGTGCTTTCTAAGTCTGAGAAACATTTTGAAAGCTGTTACTGTCTGATATAGTACAACAGCTATTTTTACTCTTAATGTGGAGAAGAAAATATAACCCTGCATTTATGTGTTGGAAACTTGGGGTTTGTATTTGAAATCTATATTTTATCCAATTATTTGTATCTTCAAAATTTGCACCCACTGGGAGCAGCCTATTTGTCAACATGTGAAAGTAGCAAATGAGTAATAACATTTTGGAAAATCAGTGTTCACCGTGCAACAGAGTACAAAAGCTCATAACAAATAATATTCCAAGACCTTGGGAAAAACCAATTCTTTGCAGACATGGAATGAAAAGAAACATGAGGAGATCTGATGTAGCAGACGTCTGCTGATGTGCCTTCAATTTTGTGGTGACCCATAGCATGGAGCCATGGCTTTCTTTTTCCTTTGAGTATTCATCTAACCTGACTCTTATTCTTATAAAGCTGGCTGCAAGGTGGAAATCTCCAGCAATCTCCTTTGTTATGTATTTACAGAACACCAGCTTAATTCATCACCCATGGAAGTCCCTTTGAACAGGAGATGGCTGACTTCTTGGGAGGCTGGGAAACTTCTGCTCCTATTTAAAGGAAAGGTCCTGCAATTATTAAAAGTAAGCTCATTTTGATGTATTGACCTTAGCTTTTCAGCTCCAGTTCAGTAAAGGCATCTTTATTGACTTCAGTGAGACATAAGTGTCTGAAACAAGAATGGCCTGTATGCGAGGTAAATTGTGTTGAATGAGGTCTTATTGGAGCTTATTATTGATTTCTTAATTTGCAAAAAAAATTTTATCTCTCTTAAGAGAGAATAAAATAGTCACATTCTGGCTTGAAATAAATTTTTGTTCTCAAAGGTATTTCCAGGGTTTAAAAATGTTACTTAGGTGGAATTATTCATGTGGTGGGTTTTTTTTGAGTATGGTTTGCTTGTGATTTGTTTGTTGTAATTATTTGCTGAAATGCTTGATACTGTTTCTGTCCTCTGATTAAATGATTGACATGTGTGAAAACGTGGCAAATCAAATGTGTCATAACTGATGTGAGCTCCCTGCTAACAGATCTGCATTTTCATTTTCCACAAACTTCTCAAATAAGTGCTTTAATGGAAAGGTTCATAACGAAACAGAAAGACTTGCAAATAAATTTGGTTTCAATCTAGAGGTTTAGTCAAATGAAAATATACTACTATTGTGATATTCAAGTAGCATCTACTGTAACCACTGCTAAAGCTGTGTTAATGTCTTTTGTAATCAGCCTTATAGTCTGTCAGTGATCATTTGCAGTAAAGTCTGCTTTTTTACTCACCTGGTAGAACTATACAGAGTTTTAGTTTGCTGTTTCAGATTGAGAGAATGAGAAGGTTGGTTAGGTGTTATGTTAGAAAGAGAGTCATTTCATTAATGTGTCCTCTTAGAATGTAAGCTGCTGATTTTCATGTGGTTCTTCTGAACATCTGTTAGGAAAAAATAAGATATACCTTAGGAAGCTGGAAAAGGCAGCGATGAATGCATTGATGCAGATCCCGCAGTCGGCCAGTGCAATGCTGAGAACCAGGAGATTGCTGGGTGTTCGGATTTCTTTGATTTTTCGGAAAGAAATAATTGTCAAGCCATTCAGACAGAAACCAAGCAGGGCTGAAATACAAAATTGTTTGGGGTGATTGAACTGGAAATGGAAAATATCTGCAATGATACTGCTGTGTTGTTTTTTTTTATGACAGAACAATAATCTGTGGTAACTTATGAATGGGGAATATATCCAAAGTGGTCACAGTCTGCATGCAGGTTACAAAGAATATCAGGAGAGAAGCTGTAGGTGACAGCTGAAGCCAATGCCTCAGACTGTATCAGGGATATGGCTGGTCATGTGGAGCAGAAATGGCTTAATCTTATTTGTAATTCTGCCTTTGGTTTTAATAGAGAAACCTGATTGCCAGGCTCCATCCAGGGAAATGTGGGTTGGAGCGAGTGAGATGGAGAGGAGGCAGCTTCAGAGGGGGTGACAGCCAGCACATGCTGGACACATGTCTCCAGGCCTGTCTTTTGTAGAGAAACGGGTCATGTTTAATGTCAATTGTAACATTCTTTTGTGTCTAGGCATAGAAATCCCTCAGCCGTGTTTCAGTCAGCCTGCTTCCCTTTGGGCTCCTCTCTAAGGTTAACCTAGACAGCGCTTGAATCACACCAGCTCAATCTTATTACTGCCCTTCGTCAATGGACTATACATGGAAAGGAATAATCTAATTATAAAAAGCAGTCACTGATAGATTTAAAAAAATAAGTTAATGTTGTTTCTCAAAGAGGAACATCTAAGCAGCCCCAGCTATTCACCCAGCACAGAGCTGTGCCACGCTGAAACCCATTCTTCACTGGTTTAAGCTCAAGTTTTGTCCTTTAATGTCCTTTTCAAGACGACCTGAATTATTCTAGGTCTGATGAGGCTCTGACTCAACATCCCATCTCTAAGTCTTAGTTAGATGAGAGGCAGTATGTCTTTTTCTTTGTGTTCTTCTTGGAAAGAGAAATGATGTAGCACAGAAAAAAATCCATAGCCCCTAATTCTGTAAAGTAGTGTAGTTACTTATGCTCATTGTCTTAATTGAGCAGTTACATAAGATGGATGATTTTGTCTAGTCAGAAATCCTGCTCCTACTTTAATTGCATTAATGGCTGATGGCATAACCATAGTAACAGCTGATGTGCGTCTTTCATTACACAACATATAACAAAATATTTCCAGGAGAAATATTTAGAGCCATTTGAGATCTGCTGTTCTTATTTCTTCCCTCCCAGCTTACCTCCCACCCACAGGGTAAAACTGCTGCCAACTCTCCCAAATGCAATCAAGCCTTTAGGAGAGGTATGCTGTGACCATATTTAGAGTAGAGCTGAAGAGTTATGACTATATCACCTTTTTTTCTATCTTTCCCCTGTTTTTGGAAGCTCCAGGTTTCACCCCACTCTGCTTTCTTGAATCATGGAATGGTTTGGGTTGGAAGGGACGTTAAAGATCCTCTAGTTCCAACCCCCCTGCCCTGGGCACCTTCCGCTAGACCAGGTCACTCAAAGCCCCATCCAGCCTGGTCTTGAACACTTCCAGGGCAGGGTCATCCACAGCTTCTCTAGGCAACCTGTTCCAATGCTCACCACCCTCACAGTAAAGAATTTCTTGAAGGCCAGCATGAGTGTACAAGTAGAGAACTTACTAAATAATAAAAAAAAAAAAAAGCTTTGAGTTTTCATTTATAGAACTGCAAACATGTCCAGTTAATAAAGGGAATGCAAGGTTTTCCTTTTCCCCAGGACTTTATTGCACAGTGTACTTAGAAGCTGCAGCAAAAAAAAGAGGTCGTCATTGCATTTCTTTCAGAGTCTCTGAGAAAGTGAATTAATCTTTAACTATTTAGTTTGCTCTTCCAAGTCAGACAATAAAGTATTATTGCCGATCCCCTGGGCACATTCTGCCAAAAACCCTATAGAAAACACTTATGTTCAGTGAAACGTAAATGCATTGACCACATCTAGTTTTAAGTGAAGGTTACCAGCTTAAACTTCAGCAACAGTGGGTCCCCGCAGGCTGCAGCCCCGGGCACAGGTGGGTGGGTGGGCAGGTGAGGGCCGGCAGGGCTGTGGTACCACAACCAGCCCTTCCCCAGCAGGACCCTGGCCATTGAGCTCTGCCAGCACCCGACGGTGTCCCTGTCCTCCTGACACGCCTCACCCCTTAGTAACGAAGTGCACAGTCAAGCCAGGACCTGCCCAGCCCTGCAGATGGCTTAATGGCTGTTGGCCAGGTTTAGCCCTGTTTAGGCAGCCGCTTGCCCCTGGGCCAGTAGTAGAAGCTTTTTCTTCTCTCTCTCTCTCTTTAAGGAAGACAGAGCTTTCTGACACAGCTCTTCCAGCTTTCCTTTGCAGGCAGATACAATGCTGCCTTCCAGCTGAGCTTTCCTGCAAGGAGAGGGCAAGCATCCTCCTTTCTCCCATGCTCCACGTTCGTGGGGTGAGCTGATGAGTATTTATCCCATTCTGATGGTGCTCACAGCTTCTCCTCCTCTGCTGTTGGGCCTCACGATCCCTGCATCTCCAGCTGAGCATCACCATGCAGGGATGGGATCCCAGGCCCCGACGGGGACATAGCTCAGAAGAGATGCCAGTGACTGACACTGAAATAATCCTAGCTACAAGCCTGTCCTTTGCTAGCTGCCAGGAAGGTACAAATGCACAGTTTTGTTGCAGGGTCTCAAAGTGGCACATGCCTTAGAAAAGCTAAATTAATGCCGGCTCCTACCTCAAATGTTGCTTCTTGACGCTGTGAAAGCTTTAGAATCTTATGCAAGTATATTTCTGTTCATTACTTTTAGCCAGCAGCCATTAATTGCAGCGCTACCAATGCAATCTAGATGTATGCTAACAGTTAACAGGCTATTTTGGACCTATCATCTTTGATTAGAAGGTGGCCATCACAGCCCACAAAACAAGCAGCCCAATTTTATTGAGAGATCATCAGTCATTTCAACATCCTTCCCCCAAGGAAGAGAAAATTGCCTTCAAAAGTCAACAACAAAATCTTACATCCCAAATTCTTAAGATAAGAAAGCTAAGTAGCAAGTAGTTCCCTGCTGTAGGGCAGCTATGGATACAGAACAGATCTTCACTGCAAACAGTTGCAGCTCACCCTGACTTACTCACCAGAAGCACTGGTGATGTAGCCACAGTAACCACCATAGCTCGGGGTCAGCGTACCACAAATGCTGTTTACTTCAATTTTCCTTCCCCCTCCCACCAGGAATAATAGGGGCAAAAATCTTATTGCTGCTGAGGTCTCACACTGAGCTTACCTTCTACCAGCAGGGCAGTGCCGATGGCAAACACCTCTAATTCAGTGAAGCCTTCAGGGAGAGGGTACGCCGTGACCATACTTGCAATGAAAATGCCAACAGATTTAACCTCTGCCCTCTGTTACAGCTGTAGGGCTGCCTTTTCTCCGGATCCCCCTTCTTCCACTAGCCCAAGGCTTCTTAAAGGAGCAGCTCACGTGCAGACACATGCTCATTATTATATAAAAGCTTTGGGGTTTTTACTCCCACTGCTACAATCCTTGCAAGAATGTTATTAATGATGGGACTAGCATCAACCCGCACTCCCCCTTTCCCTGCAAATCGTATTTCAGACACCAGCAAAATGAAAGCATTCATTGCAATTACAACAAGTCCTTTGTAGAGACAAGATTAAGAGCCCTGTCCAGTTAATTCTGCAACACTGGAAAAGAATTAAATGTTGTGGAACGAAGGAAACATGTAATATATAATTGGGGAGTGACCTGAAAAACAAAGGGGCACTCATTGAGTTAGTAATTAGGGGAAAAGTATGAACTAAGAATTTCTGCAGCACACTCTCACCCCTTTCTTAGAAACTGCCCAGTGTATTTTTCTGGCAATGACCATTCTTCATATTAACATCTCTCCTCTTCATAACTGAGGCTTAAATTAAGGTGCACACTGGCACAGCCTGATTAAAAGAAAACACTTACAAATTACTGATTTTGGGCCCTGGACATACAAGGACATATATGAGTTGTCCAGTGGTGAGCACTCGCAGGAATTACCTTACTGTCCTTTTGGAGATGTTTGCGGACTGGGGTCTTGGTGTAGTGTGGCTCTGGAGTATGTGCAACGTGCAGCTTGTCCAGCCTCCAGATCCTTAACTGCCAGCCCACTTCCCACCACACGATGGATCTGAGGTGTGCATGAGCCTTCGTTGTTTCCCAGCAGGGTCAACCATTTTCATTTCTTGTGCTACTGATAGATTAACTAACTGTTTGGGAATTTGAATGCCTGGATCCTGCAGAATGGATTAAAAGTGAGCAACTTGACCATACTTCTCAATTTTTAACCTACATTTAGAGTAGAAATAGCTATGATAACTACTAGATAGAGTTGTTTCTTTTTCTATTGGTACTTTATTCCATCTTTTTTCCTTTTTCTTCACTTCTCATTCCTTTCTACTTTTCCACAGACCTACTCATTGCCTTAACAACAAGGTGCCACTGGCACGACAGTTACTACTTTGATACATAAGTTTTTCACCCTCCTAATCCTACAGCAAAATGGGAGCAAAAAGGGAGCTGAAGCATAAGGGATAGTGGCTTTCCCCAGCTCAGGCCCCACACTGTGCTGACCTGGCTCCTGCTTGAGTGAGATGTCAGGAGGAGAGAATTTGCTCCAGGTGCGGCCACACTTTCTTCTGACTACACAGTGGAGGTGCATTTACAGTCAGGGATCTTGATTGAAGACACTGGTGGATTTTTTGCTTTTTCCTGAAATCCGTGCTTACAGGTTGTGATGCCCAGGAGAATTGATCGGAGCTTCAAGGCTGTTGTGAAACCATCTTGGTGTGTTTTGTGATTTCTGGTGTTCAATTTACAGCCGTTTTTGATGTAGGTAATTGCCTTGATGGATATGCTCGTGAATTTTGAAGTAGGATTCAGGAGGACATGATATTTGTTAGGCTATACAGATGTTTGGTTTAAGCAGAGCAAAATTACATTGCACCTCATAAATCCATCGTTATGTTTGTCTTTCACTCACCTACATGTCTTGATGACAAAGAAGGTGACAGCTCTGCCTCCTAGCAGGGCAAATGACTGATCTAAGCCTGTGTTTTAATAGCGATCCATTGTGTGTTCTTGCAAAAAATTAGTGCTAGATCTTGTAAATGTGCTGTAAATCTTTTTAGTGTGATTGTTTTGAAAATAGATGGCTCATTGTAATGCTTGTCAACATAAAGCTGCACAGCTCTTCTAGGCTACGGATAAAGGACACGGGTATTGTGTGAACTGCCCTCATGAGGGCTGTCAGGTGCTTTTGTTTGCCTGCAACTGTACTTTGCCCTCACTCCCAAGCAAACCTCCCAAATATGTTACACTGCTGGTATTTTTTGTGGTGTGTATTAAAGTCTGTGGTGCAGACTTTGCTCATTCAGAACTATTTTTTCCAGGAAAGTCTACCCCAGCCCCTTTAGATTTAGCAGATCTGCTAAATCAATATTGTGAGCTTGTTGGTTGATTTTCTTCAAGTATCTTTAAAAAATGTCATGTCTAAATCTTATTTACTTTATCAATGCTGAGTTTAACAACAGAAGTCAGTCACAGGCAAGCTTTTCAGTGGTGATTCAGCATCTGACTCAAGTGCAATGAGTATCAATAGAAACTTTATGCATCAGGGTCTTAATATCTATTATATCTATTTTTGATGCTGTGTTAAACTGACTTTCTAGTAGTTCATTGGGATAGTATGGGATGATGTATGGTGCAATATGGCTGCTTAATTTAGTTATAAAGGGTTTTCTTTAAGCCAAAAGAAGATGTAAATGGGGAATAAATTATTGAATTTGATAGAATCTACTAATGATAGTTCTTTTTCCAGTTCATAAAGCAAAGCTGCATTCATTTCCTTTCACTCCTTTTTATGTAAGACAACTTTGCACCGTGTATTCCTGTGAAGTCAGTGAAAACATGCAAAGGATAACAAGTTTGCCAAAGACATTTATTAACTCCTTAAATTATAAAGTTTTTAGTGATCCCTTTCTACTTTCTGCACTCTTTTGATAGCTACTTGCTGTTTCCAAATTCAGGGAAAAAGGTCTTTTACTCAACCTGATGTCATCTTGCAACTTTGTATTTTGAATTCCCACTGAATTCCTCTCTGCATCAGTAAAACATCCATTTAATTTTAGTCTCTCATTTAAGAATACTTCACTGGTTACTAATTTGTTTGCAAGGAGAAACATCTGACAGGTTGTTGCCAGATGTCCCCATGGATGCCATAAGACTGTATGGATTTGGTGGGAGCATATTAATCTTTGTAAAATATGCGTCGATACAAGCAAACAAAAAAAAAAGGTGCAGTGCAAAGATAACAGAGCACTCATGCACTCTGAATTTTCTCTAGGCAATCCATGAAGATTACTGACATACTTTTTTATATTCACAGCAAGAACTTTGCTAAATTGATGTATTATTATTCCTCTGCCTTCCTAATCCTTTCTTCTGATTCAGGTTTAGCCAAATTGTCTTTGACTTTTTATATTCAAAAACACCTTTAAATGATAAACTAGAGCGTTTCAGCAGAAGTGGGCTGGGAATACAGCCCCACAGGACTTTGGTTTGATATTACAGAGATGAATGGTAAACTTGGTCCCCACGAGAAATGCTTCTCATCAAGGAAAGGAAACCAGAAAGTGTATTGTCTGGTGACCTGCTAGTTGCAGTTGTGTAAATTTGTTCTGATTTGGAAGCAGTGACTGGGAATACACCCCAAACCCTAAATAGGCACCCAGTGTTGGCCATGGGAGGGATGACGCAGGGGACAAGCCTGCAAAGCAGCATGTGGATTGATGTCAGCCCTTTGGACAAATCTGAGGCCACATAGTCACTGTTCTCCTTGACAGTCTGGCAGTGTAACATGCTCCTCAATCTGATGTTCTGTGTAGCTGCCTCCAGAGCTGTTTGGAGGAAGAAGTAGTGTTGAAGGCCTGGGGGTGGTCTAGGAGGCTTGGGGGAGGCAGGAGCCAGTGACCGTGCTTTTGGGGGGTGAGCATGGCAGCCCCGAGGCCAGTGGTGAGGATGCAAGGGTCTCCAGAGTGGTGTTTGTGATCTCTGTGGCCTAGCCAGGGGCTGGGGGTAGGAGATGCTGTCTGTGCAGAGGAAGAGGAGGGGGTTTGCTTGCAAGCGCAGAGAGGCAAGATCAGGGATAATATCCAGGGAAGGCTCCTTGGCCATGCTGAGCCAAAGTGAAGGAGTGGGAAGTAAGAAAGCAGGAGGTCATCTTTAGAGTCAGAGCCAGAGCGGTGCTGTGTGAAAATCCCTTCAAAACAAGGATGCAGATCCCTCATCTCTTCCCCAAATATCATGCATTGACCCTGTGCTTGTCTATACAAGGATGCAGTGCTGCCTGGGTGCAGATGGTCATTCACACCCGTGCCACTGCCAGGTGTCCACACTGTGTGGCCACTGGGGCTGGCTCCCCTGAAATTTAGCCATTAGAGAGATGAAATATGCTGTAGAGTTGAGAAGCATTGCTTTTTCTTCCTACTGTTTGGGTTGCCCCTCTAGAGACAGGTAGCTTAATTAATAGTAAATTGAATATATATTTGATAAGTATATGTATATCCACTCAGGCTAGAAAATTAATGAAGTTACTAGAACATTAGTTGCATCATAGAGTTTTTAGGCTTTTCTGGATACACCAATCATGCCATTATCAAATATATATAATTGTTGCCTTGATCTGTTACCTGTCTCTCAAAAGGGATTTTGGACACCTATAAATAAGATGTTTTGCCTTTGGTTAGCCTACTAATTTTAGGGCCATATACATATTCTTAATGCAGTGAAACATATGCTATATCTTTCTGCTGAACAGCAGCATATTTCAGGACTTTGGAGAAGACAGTCCTGCAGAACAGATGATATACCTGACACCGGCTGTTTAGTTTGTCCTTCGGGGTTCAGGCCTTCCCACAACATGCAGAATAATAACTCTTTCAGGAATTACAGTTCAAAAACCAGTACTCAGTTCTCAAAGTAAACTGCTTTCAAGAGGGGCTTTAGTTGTATTAAGAGAGGATTTGCACACCAGCTCTACTTCTGTTTACTATTGCTCTTGTGGAGAAGCAACAGGACTCTCTGTGAACCATTCCAATGTGACTATGCTACTGACCACGTATGTAAAGGAACTCCTAGGCCATGTATGACAAAAGCACCTTATTTTTCCCATCATTGGGATATAGTATGTCTTGCTTGTCTTAGTAGACTTCTGCCAGTGTGTCTCTATAGGGTTTCCCCAAAACTCTCTGATGGTACTTCCCTCAAAAACATTACTTAAGCCTGAATTCTGCGTAGCTTTCCTTGACTTCAGTTTAAGATCTGTGTTTACATCGAGAAGGATTCATCACATATAAATTTTTCCCTATAAAACCCAAATGTGCTATTTATCTAGTCTAAGCTAGGCTTTCTCTACTATTACTAGAGGGAATGGTCAGCTCCTAAGCGTCACCTGTCTTAGGGTAGGACAAGTTGTACTCTGGAGACACCTCTTCCTCTTCACTGACTCTTGAGAGAGCCCATCGGTGCCTACCTTTCAGGTGGCTGTATTAAGGAGGACTCCAATCATTTGTACCAGAACATAACAGATTTGGGGCTCTCTACTTCTTCTGAAGCTTGAGGTTAACTACAATCATTGCCTGCTTCTCTTTTCTTTAGGCTTCTTTCTTCTTCTGAAGGCTCCTATGGAAACCTGACTGAATACACATCATTTGCAATAGAGGTATCAAGGCCTCTTGTGTTGTCCAAGTACACTTTTTAGTGCACATTAGGGACAAACAACAGAACTCTTGATAAACCATACCTATGAATTAACTAGGGCTTTCCCCACATTTCCATAAAATACATGTTACTGTTTTTTTAAAGATTGCCTAATTGATTTAGCTTCTATTATCCAATCCTTTGAGCTCAGTGTAATAAGCAATTTCTTCAAGCTGAGTTGCCTTTTATAATAGAGTGAAACAAGACTTGTGAAAACTACATTATGTTATCTCATAAAAACAAAATTAATCATGATGAAGGCAAAGCCTTCAGTTGTGCTTTTGTTGTCATATCTAATGTGAGACTGTTGCTGAAATATTGTTTGTTTTGTAGCTAGCTAATGAAGGAGGAGAGGAGTTTTCATAATGTGTCATTTCAAAATGATAGTTTCAGGCACTCTTACTCAGCTTTCAGTAACTTTAGTCCTGGTAATTTTTTTCTTTTACAGAAAACCCCCCAATCTGTTCCTGAATAGAATCTTTCGTAGGCAGAATCTCACCATAAAGTGGAAGTCTTGATTAGAAAATTGCTTTTCAGACAGACAAATATATGAACTATATGTTACCTAGATGTCTTATAAGTAATCTACCAGGTTGGAAAAAGAGACAATGCCAGGAAAAGAAATTGTTTTGCTTATGCTCCTCCAGCAAAATGAAGTAACCTGCCAAAAACTTTACATGAGACATTGAAGCAAATATAAATGGTTGTTTTAAAACTTTAATGGATGTATTTGCTTAATAAGGTAGAAATGCCTAGAATTGTTGAGGTTAAAGTACTGGCTCTGATGAGTAAGCTGTCAAGAAAACAAGAGATGTTTGGTATTTTGTTTCCAATATATTGGTAAAAAAGCTTAATGTCCATTATGATAGATGATTAAACTCTGCCCAGATGACCGGACCTTCTGAGAGCCCTGTACAGCCCTTTGCTTCTGTGGGAATTCCTTAGGGAAAGCCCTCACCAGAACTTCATCTCTTGTACGCTTCCTGCAGGCTGCAGCACAAGTGCCTCCTGCTGTTGCCTGTGGAGCATCAGCATTCCCCATGTTTCTTCTGGTCTGAAGAAGACCAGACTGCTTTTGCTCTAGCAAGGATCCTCTGAAGTAAATTGAGTTTCTCTGAAGATGGATCTGGACGGGTTTAATATTACTGTGTCTGCAGGCAGATGGGACAGGGAAGTCAGTGCTTAGGGGAAGCTCCTGATCATTACAAGCTTCCCTCATCTTCCCAGATTTCTTTCTCATTGTTATCTTGGTAAGATAGGTCAGCAAAATTAGGCCAGTTACATATCCTCAAGGGTTAAACAAATGAAGGATGGGTCACGAAGCAAATCAGAAGGACCACAGCATGGTGCTTTTCCTTTTTGCTCTTCTGTGGGTCAGTATGACAGTTGTAGGGGTGAGAGGCTACCTGTTTTTCTGCTATTTCTTCCCCAAACTCTCCCTCTTTTGTTTCACAAATAATTGTAATTTAAAAAAAAAAAAAAAAGTATATAATGAGGCATTTACCCCAAAATAATCAGAATAAAAATAAGAATAATTACACAGACAATGTAATTCTCCTATTATGATCCCACTACATGCATATATATACATACATTGCATCACTGAAAATAATAGATTGAGTGGAACTTATTACTTTGAGAAAAATAGTGTTAAGAAAATAGAATACATAAGGGCAAAATCTCTCAATTTACCTTTCTTCCTACCTTTTCTCCCTTCTTCTGTTGTCTTCTTTTTTTCCTATTTTTCTTGGTCCCTGTGTGAGACTTGACTTGCAGCTTGAGGTTTACTAGAACTGCCACAAGGGCATGTACTCGGCCTGCAAAATCTGGAGGCTGTGGGCAGGTAAATCAGAATAGGAAAGTTGGTGATTATCAGACTGGAAAGAAGACAGAGGGCTGCTGTGTCAAACGTTATGCTCCGTCTGCATTCAGGAGCCACACAAATAGTACCAGAAATTTAATTCTTCTCGCATGCCTGAGGAAACAAAATAAAACAGGCACTGTTTCCTAAGCAGAGGTGACTCTGCAGGGCTTAGACTAATACTATTAAGGTCCAAATCAGAAAAGGTTGTTGCAGTCAGCAATATTACTGCATGACCCCCTCTGTCATGCAGCTAAGGATACTAAGCCCAAAGTTAGCTGATTTTGTTAAACTGTAGGAACCTTAGTGGATTTTAGATGATGGAGGTACAATAGAGAAGAGGGGCCAGGAATGGAAACCTAAAAAAGTTTTACCCATTTAAAATACATAAGTCAGATATGATTGTGGTATGTCCAGTCATCAAAATGGGCTACAGTGGACTGGTATGTGGCTGTGGCATCTCAGAGAAGAGTAATATTTTTTTTCCTGTGGAATGATGCTGCTGGACATTACGTTTATGCTGTTCTAGGTGTATGTTTTGGTTACTGTATGGGTGTGTGCATGTGCGTACACACACCTAAATACTTCTCCGGAATTGCCCTCTGTATATTTTATTTCCTTCTTTAGAAGACTTGTAAAAATTCCCCTTTAGCTACTGTTCTGATCAGAAATCAGTCAAGAGCTTATGGCTAGCAGAGCATAAGTCTTAATTTTTCTATTCATGATAACTTAAGCTTTAAATCTAGACTTTTATAAATATATATATTTATATGTATAAGTCAGTAACACACTTTATTTGTTTATGTTTCTTTCCTTAATCTCTGTGTCATGTCTTTTTTGGCTGTGCTCCATTAGAGTTGGTCTTTGATAAAACTTTTTAGGTGCCTACACCTTACTAGAGGTCCTGGGCATGGTTTCACTATAGATGTGAAACAATAAGCACTTTGTAAACCAGACATTCCATCAGTGAGAATTTGCTGCAGTGCTTCTCTTTTCCTCTTTTTCTTCCTCCCTCCCTACTACCAACTGTAGTGTCAAGAGAGTTGGCATAGCAGAAAGCTGATAGACGACTGTAGCATGTATGAATGGTACTTGTTTTGAGCTTTAAAGGTCTTTTATTATGTCTAACAAAACTAGTCAGAAACATCTGTATTATCAAAGATTCCCTCTGTGCAAATGTTTTTCCCATTTGTGTTATTTTTTTGACATTACCTTGGTGGATGGTTTTATGGTAGGTAAAGCATTTACTGACATGGAATTATACGTAATATCTATGCATTTATTGTTTGTGGGTGGAAGCATCTTCAAGCCTCCATCTAGTGGGCAAGACAAGTTCACTCTTTCATTAGCACTCAAGACTAATAGCCTTAAAGACAGGCTGCAAAGGGCTTTTAAGAAAGAGATAGATCATCTGCTGTTTTCCCTCTGCAGAGGAGTTTACAGAATGTTTGTCCCAGAGAATTTTGCTCTGGGATCCTGTGTGTCTGACCCCAATGGCATCTGCCTGTCTCTCTGGGGCCTTTGGAGAATAAGAGTGACTGTGGTGGCTGGCCCACTCCTCCCTTAAGGTGAGGCAAGAGTTAGTATCACCTCCTCCACCCAAGGCCCAAACTTGCCTTACTGGTTACTGAGTGGATTGTTCTTCCATTGGATCTGGAGGTCCTGGGTACAATAGTGTCATGGACACACAGCAATTTAAATTTGTGTCAGTCATGATGAGACCTGCCTAGGTGCACGAGCCCAGAGGGAAGAGGGAGGGAGGGAGAGAGAGATGAGGTGGATTGATGTACACCTACAGCTTCTGCTAGACTTGGCCTCACGGGACATTGCTGGCTGAAACATGGCCTTGTGAAGCAGCTTCTGCTGTGTGGACAGAAATGGATCAAATGCTGCATTCATGAGGGAGGTGTATATATTTATCTGACCCTTGGGTTAGAGGTCTGTACTCACTTCTGCTGTTCTATACTGGCTGGGTTTCTGTCATTTCTTCAGCATGCCTAGAGGTCTATTAATGACTTCAGTCCTGTAAGTCTGGAGGAGTGGCCTTCATCAGCATTAAGTGCAAGATCCAATTTAGAATGACGTAATGCATTAACATGCTCTCAACGTGCATCAGTGGGAAGGATTTTCCACTTTACAAGATGTGCCAGAAGCTTCTTGGAGATGCATTTACCTAATGAAATTGATTTAGTGTCTGGCCTGTGTTGCCTGCTAATAAAACCTTTCAGACAGAATCATTATAATAAGGTATTTTATGGCTTTCATTTATGATAAAATATGCTGGTTTATTTGCTTTATGCCGTATTTCTCTAAGTATGTGGGAGAAAGAAATAAAAATAAATTCTGTCCAATGGCAATATTAAAAATGAGTGACTTAGTGGAGCATGCTGAGTTTGTCACTCAAGTTTTGCTTTTGAGCTCATGAGTAGAATCTGCTGGTAAAACATTTCTGGGTTCAAAAAGTCTATATGGGAAAAAAATGGAAACTATAATGTCAAGTAACTAACTTAATTTATTAAAAACCAAACAAAAAAAATTCTCTAAATGATATGCTACGTAGGCTAGATAGGAGAGGTTGCCATGTGCTGAGCTTTGCTGACAGTAGACTTTGATCCCACTAGTTTTAGGGTCAAAATTCAAACACCAAAAATATAAACAGGGAATCTGGCTATTCTCAGAGAATGCAAACTAGATTCTTACACTTCTGCTGAATGACACTTACTGGCTGCTTCTTTGTATGTTTTTTTTTTCTCCAGCTGATATTTTTAGCTTGATGCAGAGAAGAAACTCTTTACTTCCTAAGTAAGCAGTCAGAAGGACTCTTTTTTATGATTTAGAGTGCAGAATTGTGGCCATGGAAGTGAAGGGCCTAACTCCCACCAGTTTCATTATGGAATAGAATTGGCTGTCATGAGAAAAATGGTTTTACTCTGCACTGGTACCTTTGGCACTTGCAAAAGGTAATATTGATTTTAAGAAGTCTCATACAAATATCACCTGCGCCTACAAGAAAATTAGCTAATGACTGTTCATTTTAAATTAAGTAGCATAATATGTGAATAACTATTCAGTAGTTGGGAGGAGATAATACACTTAAACCTTAAAAATACCATGAAGATCTAGAAAGCTGTTGCACTGCAAACAAATGCTTCAGGACAGACCAGAACTGCGTGTAAAAGTGAATGCACATGGTCTGTTGAACACAGTAGCCAAATTTTGCTTCCAGTTTTATCTCTTCCATCTCACTGAATTAGAGAGGGAGAATGGATGTAACCAGAAGCAGCACTTTCTTGCAGCCCACTCACGGATACTCCTCGCGCATGCTTGCAGTTCCTGTCATGCAGCCCCTGAAGTGCAAGTTCTGGCATTTACCCTTATGTTTTTAGGCACCTCGCTTCATTGCCCTTGTTGTACCAATTCTTTCTCTTCTCTTCTGCCTTCTCCTTTCTGTTACATCTATCAAGCCTGTGCACCAGAGGAACCTATTGGCTCCCTGTGCACCAAGGCTTTTCTCCTCTTCCTTTTCCTTCTCCTCCAGCTCCTCAGCCTACCTGAGCTGGTTTCCTCACCTCTTGATGAACCTCTTGTTGAATTTGCTCATGGTGAAGCCAGTCCCACTCTCTTGGCCATTAAGGTCAAGTGTAACGTGCATGTTATCTGTGGCTTGACACTTAGCCCCTCATTTGCATCATGTGGTGATGGTGTCCTAATGAAGGATTGTAAGAGAATAAAGCCAACAGGGAAGAAAACCTCAAACATGTAAGTGCTGGTAAAACAGAACTGGGTTATTAGTTGACTGGTCCTTTCCCCTTCCTTTTCTACATGTCTCTAACAGTCACAGATACGCTCCAAGGTGAGAAACATGCTAATGCTACCACTTTTATTTATCTTATTAATCTCTCAGCCTACCACCACTCTTTCTCTTTCTTGTTCAGAAATGAGTCTGAGATGTTAACTAAATAGCAGCTTTCTTGACAAAGTGCATAGCATTAGCAGCTGCTAAGGCATGCTTTATTGATTGCTGTTGTTTTTTATAAATTAAGTTTACTTCTACTGCTCCCAGCATTTAGTTGTAACTAAGATGTTTCATTTGTGAGGCAACTTGAGGTTCATAAAAGCAAATCTTACCATACAGTTACTGTTACTTTCTACAAGTTTATTATTCCAGAGCTCCAATAGAGGGAAACCACTTTGTCAGATGCATTGAAAAAAATAGACGCAAGAGGTTAATTATGTAGAATTGCTTTTTCAAGTAGAATTTAACTTCAGTGGGGAAAGAGATGTTTCAGTCAATGTTGCAAGTATTGAGCTGGGGCAGAGTCTGGGCAGAGGACAAGTTGACCAATGAGTGTACTAAAAACCCCAATGAGCTTGGTCTTAGCTGGGAGATCATTAAGGGAACTGAGAAATCATTACATCTAGAAATGGGACCTAATGGAAGTCGATGAGAGAACAACTATGGATATTTAATGAGCAGCACTGCATCGTGTTCTCATCTCTTCAGAAATAAATAATGAGATAGTTGAATTTCTCTTTGAACAACAATAAATGTAGAATGTGAAAATAGCATGGGGAAGAATAATCCTTTGGGCCACCCTCTCAGTAAGTGATTTCTACAAGCCTTAATTAATTATCGGAGTTACTTGTGAAACAAGCTTGTGTGAAACTATGGCACCATAAAATGTCTGTTTAATAGTTAGCCCCAAACTACATCTAGATTACCTTGAAGCTCTGAGAGTTCATTACCCAGAATTATTGAAAAATTGCCAGTGTAATTTCATTCTGCTGAAGAACACAGGATGAATTCTGAATGAAAACAGCTATATGCCAGAAATCCTGGTAAGCAATCTTTGTTAGGAGCAATGCCTTTTATTGTTGCCGTAACATACTTATTAACCCTCAGGTAGGAATAGGTATGTTATCGCTGCACTTCTGACTTGTAACTTCTGATTAAATATTTGAAAGGAAAAGCAAAATCAACAAGTCCTCAACTGGGAGGGGCGTTGGAAAAGAGAGATGGGATGTGAAGTCTGGAGCTGGAGCTACTTCAGCCAGTTTATCCCATGGGGATCTGCCTTGCACAGGCAGATCATCAGCATGGGCAGGAGGGCAAGGGGCAGTGGGGAAGCAGTGGGGATGTGAGGACAGTTACTCCACGTAACCTTCTGCATCCAGCTTAGCTGGGGAACTGGGCTCCCTCTGTTGCCAGCAGAAATAGAGTCCAGCTTCAGCAACATGGAACTCAAGTTGCCTGTGTTATGCTTATTTTGGAACATCCTGTCCATCTTGACAGCTACCTTGGACTAGTCTTTTGTTAGGGATCTGTGATGGCTGCATAAACATGGAAGAAATTCGAGTTTTGAGAAGTAACGTCTACAGCAGCTCTTCAAAACATGTCTGTCTCATAGTGCTCTCAGGTTGGAGCTTTGCATGTTGAATAGTCTGTGGTGGGGCGGTGGGGTTTTTTTGTTTTGTTTTTGTTTTTTTTTAAAAATATTTTCTTCTAATCTCCAAAATGTCTTTTGGGCTAGATTGTTCATATTTCTTCTTTGGCCTTATAGCAGTTCATATGATTTGATTCTTCTATGCATCTCTGCTGAAGGGCAGCTGGAGATACAACCAGGCTTTTAAAATGGTGCAGAGCTGTATTTCTCTCCTAGTGAAATCTGAATTTAGATGGTTATCTAAAAGAGGTGGACAGAAGAGCCGTGGCGTCTTCAAGCACTGACAGAAGAGATGGAAGAGTGATGGTTACTTTTTCTGATCGATATGACTGTAACTAAGATCCAAGAAAACCTGATTTTTAGAGAAATCTTTGTAATTCCTTTCTTCTCTGACCTTAGGTAAGGAGAAGGGAAGCTGGGAAGTGGCTGGTGCTGAAAGGCCAACAGGATGTCATGTAGTTTCTTCCTCAAGTCAGCCACATTTGATTCCACACTCTCATTTCTTTGGTGAAGCAGATGGCAGAGTTCCTGTTGAGTTACCAGGATTTTAGTAGAATTGCTTATGTTTTAAGCTGGAGTGAGGCATCTGGGACTCTTCCCTGTAACACTGCTGGGCACTGAGGCTTTCCTGAGCTCCAGAACTGGAAGAGAAATATTTTTCTAAAGCACTTCTGAAGGAGTGGTGTCTGTTTAGTGCTTTAATGCTAGCTGTTCAGTGCCATTCCGTTACTACTCATTTCTGTTAATTTTTAACTTGCGTTTTCTGTTTTGTGTCTGACACAGGAGTCATTTTTTTCTGCCAAAGCTATAATGCAGTATAGCTGGGAAGTGGGGGAGTAGCAATCTGACCAGGTTGAAAGTAATCATCTATTAGTTTCTCCAAAGCTTTTTACTTTTAAAGGACCGTTGCACATTTGTAGTGTGAGTGATTTATATACCTTCACGCTCAGCAGAAAATAATAGTCTATAAGCAGGTGTCCTTGCTAGTATGAATAGGCTTCTGCTCCCTTCTCAAGTAGCAACTTCGGAAGCTTTATATTTGTGCATATTTGGGCTCTACTTTTCTGCCATGTATTGTGTTCTTTGAACTCAGATGAAGACTGCTGAAAACATGGGAGGTCTCCGTCAGTTTTGCAATTATGGCTGCCTTTGCTAATAGATGGGAAACAACTTTCTTCAAGGGGAGTGGACAAAAATTATTTGACACTTGCTCTTGGGCTGTCCTTAAGAAAGAGCTGAGCTTTTCTTAGCATTCCTGAAGCTGTCCCATGGCCCTGCATCAAGTGGCATTCCCAAAAATGGTCTTTGGTCTGGGCTTTGCTGCATCAGCATGTCAGAGCACAGCACTCAGTCCTGCAGGTGTGTGCTAGCCCTGATATAAACGGAAATTTGTGGATATTTACCAGCTTATTAATTGTTTGTTAATCAGGCATGTTGCCAACCGTTCAATAATTGCTTGATCAAACTAAGAGTTTTTAAAAGAAACCTTTTAATAATATCACTATATATTTTCAGTATTCTTATATAGGAGGCTTATGTTCCATTAGCACAAGAAACTGTTTTTAAGTATTCCCAGTTCCCTGTGAGGAAGTAAATTATTGCTAATTCCTGGTCAGATAACAGTCATCTTGCCTGTGATGCAGGTCCCCAAAAAGTATGTTTGCTTTTTTCTTGTACAAGAGCCACAGACTGAACGAGGAAGGTGTTTAGATGGGGATCCCCGAGGGAAGAAATGCTGTCAGTACGGTTCCAGGAAGCAATAAGCACCTTCATGAAAATAACTCAAGTCCCCATCCTTAATCCCTGCCTATCCTTTTTTATCTGATGGACTCAGCGAGGGCTGGAAGATCACAGCGCGGCTGAAAACGAAAGGGAGTTAACAAGATGTGACCAGTCAATGGATAAAACAATAGGCGAAACCCTCCACGTTGCCTAGTGCCCAGGTGTCCTTCCCATGCACAGGTAGCCATGTGGATCCTGGTGAGTTTGCTCTGCTGCTTGACGCTCGGAGGGCTGCCGCGGGCGGGCGGCTCGTGCCCATCGCAGTGTAGCTGCGCCTTCCACAGCCTCAGCGAAGGGACCAAAGCCAGGTATGCTGAGACCCTCCCCAGGGGGGTCGCCGCTCTTCCTCTGGGTGTCGGGGGGTTTATTTCTTCTCTTCTGTAAGGATGCTCGGAGGAGAAAATATTGCATCCAGACTTCATGTCCATTATTTTTCCAGTTGCTTTGCGCTCTAGCTTTATTTGCAGAGGATTAGCTTCTGAAAACGCAGTAAGCTGATTTCAGAGAAAGCATTTGGGCATCTCCTCTGTGAGAACAGAAGTGACATAATTACTGCTGGTGCACTGGCAAAAAAGGAATAAAATTTAAACAAAATTTTCTTTTTTTTTTTTTACCTTTATGCTTAAAATGCTAGTTTTAGAAGGCTTTGTTCTGCTCTGCTGGTTTGTTTCTAACTAGAGTTGGTTTATGTTGTGGTACCAAAAACTGCATTTCCATTTACTTAAGAAATCCTTCAGTTGGAGATTTTAGGCAAAGTGATACACTCTAGGAGGGAATGAACCAAAAATATAGATAATAGTAATAATAAAAATAAGATAATTATCAGACTGGAAACTTTCAGTTAAAGAAGAAGACAAAATCAGAAGGGCATCCATTTTTGAATGCAACGCCATTGTACAGACATTTCTCTGGAGGACTGTAATAAAAATGGCTTTCTGAAGGGTAATCACAAAATAATGATCTGACCTAATGAAATACAGGCTACATTTTTATAAGATGTGGTTCACACTAGAGGAGATTTTTAGTCAGAGATACAGTATTTGCAAAATCTGTGGGAAGACATTTTTTTAGACTAGACCACAGTACTGAAATGAATGGCTATCCCCTATATTTTGGATCCCAATGAAATAGATCTACTTTCTTATCTCTTTTATGGTGCTATAGATTTCATGCCAGAAACTTTCCCAGTAAGAAGCGTGGTAGAGATACCACGTCTGCAATCGTTAAATGGGAGTGCAATAGCGGGAGAGCCAATTATTGCTCCATAAATGTCACAGTTCCCAGGGAAATTTCCTCTCAGTGACTGGAAAAAGCTGTAGTGTATTTTGGGAAGATAAATAATAAAGCAAATATACATTAGTCCCATAAGGAGCATCATGTCACCTTTTTTTCTCCATTAATATTCATATTTGTCACTAATAGAAGGAGATTATCCCATAGATTAAATGTTTAGTGCTCACTGACATAATTTAGGGACACTATGAGAAGCACGCTGTTTTAATGCCATAGTGTCTCTGCTATTAAACATTTTGTGTCATGCCTACAGAAAAAAAATCTTTTATTGAAAGAGGATTTCTGGATTTTTCTTATTTGATAGATTTTTCTCTACCTCAAAATCTCAACTTTCAGCTGAGGGTGGTCAGGATTTAATGCTGCAATAAAAGTGCTGGATAAGAATAATGTACTATGCTTTGATTATAAATTAATGATTTAACTGTAGGCTCAAATAATGTTTAACTCTGGGAAACTTGTGTGAGCAGTTCAGCAATGTTATTTGTTTTTGTTGATAGTAGAGGAGTAATTGCTTTCAGCCCAAACCAATCTGCTTTTGGCAGCTTTGTAATATTCTGTTTATCAGCCAGGCAGTGTGACAAGAAAATGTTACTCGACTGATCACGTTACATTTCTTGCGGTATCTTGTATGGCATGTGGAGTGGGACATGCCTAGCTAACCTGTTACCTTTTGCAAGGTGGCTTTGTATTTTGTTAATTCTCTCCTTGCTGATAGGCATATTGAAGTGCAGTCTGAGAGACCTATTTTGTCTCCACTCCTTATGGCTTTCGGCATCCCCACATCTTCACAGAGTCAAAGTCATAAGTTTTTGTTTGAAGGCTGTGAAAATGCAGCATAGAGTTTTCATGATTTGACCTCTAGGGATTAGAAATGGGAAGGAACAATTAAGACACATAAATCTGCCTTGCTTTTAGTATAGCATTTTCCAAAGAGTTAATTTTCTCACTTTCACTCTCTTAACTATACATGCTTGTGGTGCAGTGACTGCTACCAACTGTACACACCTTCCAGATTTTTTCATAGTAAAGCAGAGCTTGTTGTAGTGTATTTCCAGTGAGTTGTTAGCTGACTCTTATCCTCATTTCACAAACCAAAGATCCTGTGCTGTGTTTAGTCTGTATTACTTGCTGCCATCCCATGTCGGTTAAGTTTCTTTTCGTATGCCTTTTGTTGTTCAATTTATGGATCCTTTAGTTTTAACATGCACTAGAATCCTCTGTTGTGCATGAATATTGTCACCACTGTCTATCATAAGTACTCTAAAAAAAAACTGAAAAAAGAAAAAAAGCAGGAGCACTGTATGGGCAAGATTCAGACTCACACCACTCCAGGAGAGGCACAACACTGGAATCTCTGCAGTCAAAAGATATATGTGAATTACTGCAAGTTGATGTACTTATGGTGATAATGTAGAGATTGGCAGTAAGACAGACATGACTAGAAGAAAGCTTGTGAAAAAAAGAAAAGCAGATTGAAATCTTGCATTAAAAGAAAATTTCAAAACCTTTTCAAAGTACAAGAAAGTCACATCTGTGTTTGTGTTTCCCCACCAGGACAGTGTTGTGCAATGACCCGGAGATGACTCTCACTCCTGTGAACATCCCTGTCGATACGTCCAAGCTTCGGATAGAAAAGACAGCCATCCGCAGGGTGCCCGGAGAGGCTTTCCACGGGCTCCACAACCTGGAATACCTCTGGATGCCCTATAACTCCCTGGCCAGCCTCAGTGGGATCACCTTCAAGGGCCTTCGTCGCTTGCAGGAGCTGAGGCTGGATGGGAACGACTTAATATCATTCCCCTGGGAAACCCTGGCTGACATGCCACAGCTAAGGCTTCTGGATTTACACAACAACGAACTTACCTCAATCCCTCCGGATGCTGCTCGTTATGTCAAGAATATCACATACCTGGATCTGTCTAGCAATAAACTGATGACTCTTCCTCAGGCTCTTATTGCCACCTGGGCCAACCTCCAGGCCGTCCCTTACTTCCCCAACGATAACTCCAAGATCATCCTAGGTAAGAGAAGCGCCTGCCATTTTGCAGGGGGTACAAATGTCAAGGGCTCTGCATCTTATTGCAGCGTTTTCACCCACTGTGGTTACCACAGCAAGTACACTGCTGTGTACAATTTAATATCTCATATAAAGTGTCCAAATTCATTTACATATTAACAAACTCACCTCAGGCTCCCCACACCCAGCTTATTATACCATAAACTTCATCACCTGCTTGAATCTTTTAACACAAAAACAGTCACTCTTGCTCAAGCCCTTTTTATTTATTGATACTGCCATTTATGACAGAAATATAAATAAGGTTAGAGCTCCACATCATTCATGTGCTCTTTTCTAATAGCAGTTATTATGGAATTGATCCATTTTAAGCAGCATTAAATAAAAAGATGGATATTTATTAGGTTCAAATTAAAGAGGAATAAAGCCATCACTGAGCATAAAATCTAGGTCAGGACTGCCAGTTTGTGTCTTTCCAGAGTCTTGTTTATCTGTTCACCGAGAATTAAATCCTAGTCTCCCTGAAGTCACCAAAATAGGGTAGCTTCAAGGGCAGCTATAAAGTTACAGGAATCCACTTTTTTTTGTGTGACAATTCTGGGCTCCTCTGAAGTATGGCTTTTGGACAGTTGTCCATTTTGGTGTCAGAAGTCATATTAACAGATGACTGTCTCGAATCCTCTCAGTTGCAGTATCCCCAGATGAGGGTTCGAGCACATTTTCTAGTTCAGGGGATTACTACTCAGCCTTTTAGCCATCGTGCACTGGTTCAAATCCACAGCAGGTTGATGATGGTACAGAGTTGTTGCCATCTGCTGTCTTCACTTGCTGTGAGCTGACCCAGCTCCACTGACTGTGTTTGATCTGCGGGGTGTGTGCATCTGTGTGTACTGCCTCAACAGCCACGGATGTGAGTTCAGGCACTCACTGATAATCTCATCAGAGATGTTGCAGGTTTTCTCTTACTCTGGAAAGTACCCACTGCTCTTTGTTCTCTGGATAAATTTAGGGTGGTAAAGTTTTTAAAACCAGATTGCAGTGGAAAGAGACACGTGACTTTAAAAAGATTCAAATTACCACCTACAAAGCTTTAATGTCCTTAGTAGATAAGGTTTCATTAGCATCAGGAGAGGAGCAGGTGTTTTGTCATCTTATTTTGCCAGATGTGGTATCATGTTCTTTAAGTCAAAGCTGGCTCTTTGGGATTGCCCATTTCATTTGTGGCATGACAAGACACTACTTAAATCATACTCTTTTCTTTATTTAATTTTTAGAGTCAAGTTACATGTAAAAATGTTATTCCATTCAATATAGATTAGGAGAGTATTTTATCGAGAAGAACAGATCATGCCTTGATGCTTGTGGCCAACCTGGGTGTTTACGTAGCCAGCTGTGCACAGGTTGCTTGTGCCAGGATTCTAAAAAATTAATGTAGGGAAATGAGTATAATCCTAAGATTAATACAGTAATGTATAGACACTTCAGCTCCTAGATCCTATCCTGCTGACACCCATAGGGACCAGGTGTATGAAACACATGTCCCTCGCAGGAGCAGAATGGGAGAACACAGCTGCACATTTCTATTTCACTCTGCCCATGACTCTTTCTCATGGAGGTATAAAAAAATCCATGAATAATAAAGAGTCAACCCAGTCCCTTCTTTTGTCTACAGTGCATCATTGCGACTCCTTTTCAGAGCCCTTGCTTGTAGACTACTTCAAGAAGTACTTGTAGCTGTAGCTTGCTGGCTGATAGTCTGTGCCAGGGCTGTAAGCTTTCACACATGAGGGTTGCCCACGTGAGCCCACAGCACTGTGCCGTACGGGGCAGGAAAGGGCTCACTGGGACTTTGGGGGTGCCATGACATCACTCGGGGCTGGGGCACCTGTCAGGGAATCTGGAATAAATTCTTATCTAGTGCATGAAATCAGAAGTAAGCTGCTAGCAAAAATGCCATAAAATGGCGAAGTTAAGCTCCGAACTTTCATTCTTTATAATCCCCTTAACTTTAATGCATTAATTTTTAATGAATGCTCTCCCACCAAGGTCCACCACTTTCAGACCCCTTCCAAGCCTGGTTAGGATGGTATGCAATGGTATCAGCAAGAGATTTTTCAGCAGCCTTTAAAACAGTTTATTTGAGACCTCAGGGGCTTTTAATTGACCCTGTGTTTCTGTTGAGCAAATTTGAGCAGCTCCTTGATCATCATGGAGCCTTGTGGTGCACCCTCTGTGCTTGTGTCAAAACTTGTTCTTGCTGGAAAGCTGCTGCTTGCATGACTACTGCTGCAGTGTGCCAGTGGCCAGGAAGAGCGGGCACCCTAGGGTAGGCAGCTGTTGTTTCCTCCTGCTAGGAGTTGAGGGAGTATTAGTACTCTCTACTTTCAGGGAGATGCCAGCCCTGAGCCATGTTCTCGCGGAAAAGAGGAGGTGAAGCCCCCTTGGAGGGAGCAGAGCTCACTCCTGTGGCAGGCAGGAGGCGTGGAACACCGTGCTCCTGCCTCAGGCTTCAAGTGCATTCCTGGGGTTAGGTGTATAAAAATCCCCGGTGCCAATTCTGGTAGCTAAAGTTGTTAGAGACCATAAACTGTCCACAGGACAGGTGAATGTGAATATCTGTAAGAAGGATGACACAGATTTAATCAGAATGCAGTAACTTCTGTTCCTGCATTGCCCTAGTTTCTATTTTGCTTTTTCAGTACCATCTTCACAGGTCTATTTTTAATAGAGTAATGTCTCGTTTTTTCAGAATTTGAATTCAATGAGCACACACTGTGAGAGCAGAAAAAAGAGAAACATTCTGGGACTCTGAAGCAGGAGTGCATTCTTCAATATACCCATTTCTATGTGTATATTCTTAATGCAATTGTTGTCTATTTGTGTTGTTTTACATACCATAACATGTATATTCTTCAGTTTACTCCTTAAAACAGTTCTTTCATCTTATGCAGTGTAAATTAGCTTTTCAGGTGAAACAACTAATTACTAAAATAATGGAAAAATGCCTTAGAATAACAAGGCGGAAAGAGAACTCTTACAGTCAGGTAGGATCACCTACCTATTGCAGTCTTGACAGTTGGCCTGATAATCTGTCTAGTATTTTAATAACCTCCAGTGAGAAGAATTTCCTAGCCTGTCTAAGGAAGAGACTGCATAGTCTCTTCACACCAAAAAAATCCACACCCCAAAACAAACCAACCTTCTCCTATGGCTACTTGTTTTTTCCATCCTGGAACCAAATGTGTTTATAATAACTACTTGTTTTGCTTCTTTACATGCATAAATAGTGATGTTTTCATTATATGAATAATCCTGCTGTGAATTTAATGAATATGATTTCGGCTCCAGATTTTGAGATACCTTAGCAAGCCATATTTATTCCTTTCTGCTAACTAGCAACTGTGGGATCTGTCAAGCTCAGCCAACAGCAGCAAGGGGCTGTTGGGACACCACCACCCCCTGCATACCCCTGCGTATGCACAGGCAATCCTTGCTGGGTAGATTAAGAGCCTGTCACAGTTTGTCCTCCTGAAAAAGACAAACAAAAATAGCAGAAACAGAATGTGCTGTTGGAGTGACTTAGTGCTCTGATTTATTTTGACAGGCTTGCAAGACAATCCTTGGGTATGTGACTGCAGTCTGTATGAAATGGTCCATTTCCTAAATTTCCAGTCTCCTAACATAGCATTCATTGAGCCCAGGCTGAAGTGCTTCACCCCCCGGAGCCTTGCAGGAGTCTTCTTCAGCCAAGTTGAGCTAAGGAAGTGTCAAAGCCCTGTTGTACATACATCCGTGGCCAAAGTGAAGACCATCCTGGGCAGCACTGTGCTACTGCGATGTGGGACAACCGGGGTGCCCATTCCTGAGCTCAGCTGGAGAAGAGCTGATGGTGCTCAGCTGAACGGCACAGGTGAGTTTGGTTTAAGCTTTTCTCGTACAGAGGGAATGGATGAAGGAGACCTGCACCTTTATTTTCTACAGACTGTACAGCAAATGGAAGCTTCTATGGCAATAGATCCTTCCCACTGATAAAAGACCCAAAAAAAGAAAGCAGTGCAAAAATAAGATGCACTCTAATCCACAATAGTAGCATGTGTAATTCACTATAGCATTGTAATTTTCTGTAGACTATAAAATTATTTACATGTTGATGTAAATCTAATCAGATAAATGTATACTATCATGTATAAAAAACTGGTTTTGTTTTGTTTCATAACAATGGTGGTGGTGCTGAGATGAATGAAGCAACTTTCCACAAATCTGTTAGAGCTGAAGAAATGAAATATGTCCAGCTGTAGCAAGAGGCTGGTTATTTAGTTATTCAGTCACTGAAAAGGCTTCCCACTGAATTATTTTATGGGTCTCTGAGAGTAATGATAAGCTACTATTAATCAGTTAGTAAACATGTCTGGCAGAGAGATGTCTGACATGAATTCCACTGGGATTCAAATCTGCTGTAGCAAAGAAAGAAAAGATTGAAAACATGCAACTTTACTGATATATTAAAAGAGAGAAGAGCCACTGAAGTGCTGAAGGATACAATACTTCAGTGACAATGCTTCCAAGAACTAACTAATTTCTGAAGGTTCATTTCTGACAAGATTTCTTGGGGGGGGAAAATGTGGGAGAAATGCTGACCAGGTTCCTCTTCTGTGCTCACCCCTCTTGTGGGGGAAGCCTTCAACTGCTGTTCTTGTGATGGATCATGTTTTCATTTTGATTCACAAGAATAATTGGACTCAAACTTGCCATGTTGGCCCTTGAACATTTTTGGAATTTAGGGAAGAAACCTTTGCTGCACTTGAGGCAGTCATCCTTAGCTTTTTGCCCTACAGGATTTAGATCAGAACCTGAACCTACATCCCTCCAGCCGCCTCTAATGCTACTGTCTCCCATATGGCCCTGACATAGAGGGTCTAAACTCAGCAGAGAAATCACTAAGTACGGGGGCTGATCTTCAAAGGGTTACTGGGCTCCTCAGTGCCTAGAAACAGGGGAGAGAGCATTTTTCTTTCACAGCAACAGAACCACTTGTAATAAATATCCTTTTTTGGGGATCTGCACAAGTCATTGCTCTGTTGTGCATGGCGTGCAGGATGTAGCAGAGCCAGTCCTTATAATCATCATGTCTACCCATTGCGCTGCAAACATCCCTCCTACACTTGAAAAAGAACCACAACAAAAAGTAAAACAGAATGCTTTCCCAAAAGCGTATGTTGCATTTACTTTGAGCTGCAACTGAGAATGATGTATTTTGTGCCCTTAAATCAGACTTTAGCACCTTTCAATAAAGTTGGCTGAAAATATACATTATTTCTCAGCAATGGCAGCTTCTCTGCCAATGCTATAATATGACTGTTTGAAATGTTAGAAATTGAAAGGAGTGAGAAACAGCCCACAGCCTGTATGTATGGGGAAGTGCCACAGGAAGACCGGTAGTTTTATGTTTTTAATATACCCGTTCAGTAAATAATTAAACTGACAAAGTAACTTCTGCTGCCAGTGTAACTCCCCACCTTTGAAATGTACCCTGGTTGCCAAGGCTGGATTCTGACCCCATGAGGGCTTGGGAGAAGTTTGCATCTTGTCTTACCTTTGCCTTTCAGACATCTCCCTGGTTTACCTTTAAAGTGGGAGAGGGCAGAGATAGTACATGCTCATCCTAAGGAGGCTGGTAAAACAATGAAGAAGGTGCTTTACCCTTCTGCATGATCTCAGCTCTTATTTTCTGCACAAACAGAAAAAAGAAAAAAAAAAAAAAAAGAAGCTAGTTTTAGCCTGTTGGTAAACCAAGTGAGAAAATCAACACTCAGCTGTGTTCATACCGTTCAGTGCTAAGTGATCAAAATTTCCCTGTGTTTGGCTCAATATAAAACCCTGCACTAATTTAGCAGTAAAAGGGATATTATTTTTCAGCTATTTTTCTCCATATCCTCTAGACTAGTCCATATATGGTTTTTAGAAGATAATCTCTGCTGTTTGTATTTTCTGTTACTCAGAGGACCACATAGAATGTTCAACTAGGTTGTGTTACTGCCTACTCCTTCCACTCTTTTAAGTATTTTACCTACATAAGCGCTTCTAAGCTTTTTTTGGTTTGTTTGTTTGTTTTAAATGGAAGAACCTTTCCTGTTTCGTTTTCAACCTGTATGTGAATTGGGAGGAAATAGCATCAAAAATTTCACATATATTCAGTCTGAAGCAGTGTAAATCCTAACATAACCCAAGTTTAGCATTTGTGTCCTTTTCCTGGATTTACTTTGATTTTGTGACGTCCTTGGTGACAAAAAAGAAATTATGTCTACTGTGCTGAGCAAACATTTGGCTGATTTAATCTTAATATTTTACAAAACATGTTCTTAATTCTATTTATTATTGACTGTTTATTTTACATTTTTCCTTTCCTGCAGTTCACCAAGAGATTTCCAGTGATGGGATGAGCTGGTCTATTCTGGGCCTGCCTGTAGTCTCTTATCTTGACTCTGGAGAGTACATCTGTAAGGCAAAGAATTTTCTGGGGGCAACAGAGGCGTTCATATCTCTCATCATCACGGACTCAGAAAGCACAGATGACCCCAACACTAACGCCAAAGGCACATGGAGCGGGAAGGCGAGTGGGATGGAGGCAGCTGCCTACAATGACAAGCTAGTGGCAAGGTACGTTATCACCACCTCCACCATGCCTACCCTGGGGGCTGGAGTGGGCACTGGAGAGGGCCTCCTCCCAGATGTGGCCCAAGATAGCAACCCCGGAAACCTGCTGGTGAGCCCTCCTACTGGTCAGCAGGAGCCAGAGCGAATTGTGAGGTCCGTCAGGGTGATAGGAGACAGCGATCAGAGTATCACCTTGGCCTGGAAGGCACCTCTGGCAAAGAACACGACAGTGTTCAGTGTCCTCTACGCCATCTTTGGAGAGAGAGACATGCGGCGGATCAACGTGGAGCCAGGGAAGACCAAGGTCACCATTTATGGGCTGCTGCCAAAGACCAAATACATTGTGTGTGTCTGTGTGAAAGGGCTGATCCCCAGGAAGGAGCAATGCATCATATTTTCTACTGATGAAGTTGCCAGTGCGGGAGGCACCCAGAAGCTCATCAATGTGGTTGTCATCAGCGTGGCCTGTGTCATTGCTGTTCCTCTCACACTGGTGGTCTGCTGTGGAGCGCTGAAAAGGCGCTGCAAAAAATGCTTTGTGAGGAAACCCAAGGAAATTCAGGAGTCCTATGTCACCTTTGAAAGCCTGTCTCCTGGGGCCAAGGCGAAAGGTGTGGAAGGGGAATACTTGACTAGACATACCCCTGATGAGTCAAACAGGCTGCTGTCTGCCCGATCCAGCGTGGACTCAGAAGCAATACCAAAGATAGAGGGCCAACCTAACGAATACTTTTGCTGATAGTAACCGGCTGATGGTCAGCTCGTGAGGTGGAAAGCACATGGCTGTATGTACAACTCTCTGCTCCAGCCCTGCAGGCCCCCCTGTCAGTGCTGCTGTCTCCTACATGTTCTGGAGAAGGATGCAAGAGTGTAAATGGTGCCCAGACTTTACAGAAACATGTGCTAATCCCACATGGGGTTTGCTGTTTTGTACCAGTCAAAAGCTTCTATGATATTTGCCTCATTCTCATGGACCACTTTTATTTTCGTAAAATGAAGCATACACACTGAGTGTGAGGACATTAAGCAACATTCCTGAGTGCGCTCTGCTTGGTGTTATTTAGTATCTGCTCTGCAATATGCTAAGTATTTCATTCTCAGCTCTTTTGATGTTCTTTTGGTTGACAAACAGGGGAGCGTTTAGTAATTTTAATATAAATAGCTATAAAGGTGAAGATTGAAAGTCTCACCTCTCACATCTCCCATGTTTGCATGAAACATGCAGCTTGATACTTAATAGATCACTAAAAGTTGATGTACAGCAAACCTTTCTAGTATGTCCAACATAACAAGAGCTCTCTGCTCTGAATTCAGAGAAATGTGCAAAGGAGATAGAAATCAAGAGACAAACCCCAATCCACTCCTAAAAATACATAATAGAGAGCATTTTGTGATTGCATTTTGCCCCTGAACACTATTCTTAAGATTTTCTTAAAACAACAGTACCAAGCAGATCTTTCAGTATCAGGCCTAGCTGACATTTTCTAGCTGTATTGTAATTAGTAGAGTATGTTGTAGATCAGCTGTGCTAGTTAAAAATCATATAATATCCCACTCTGCAAATCGTGTGTGGTGTTGTAGTGCTTTGTAACCATACTGAAAAGCCCACATTAGACAGTTCTGCAAAAATCTCTCAGACCAGCCCTGTCATTGCTGCCGGCTCTCCTGACAGAACTGGTGGTGAAGACCAGAGGGCTGAACCACACACTTGCTGTTTGGTCATGAAAATGCCTTGCTCCATGCAGAGCAGGGGTATGTGATACGGTGGTAGACCCCTGGCCAGGCACACATCAGCCATACCACGGCATCAGTGGCAGCAGAGGCTCAGTGTGGACTTTCAGGTTTCAAACATTTACAAGTTTAAGAACCCTGAAAAACCCCTAATATTCATCTAAATGTACTTTCATATCCAGGGTGAGCTAATCAAGTATTTAAGTCCTGCAGCTCCACTGGAATTTGGATCTGAGTGCTTATCACAAGGCAATTCCCAGCTGTATAATTTTCCACTCCAGTCCCTCATGTAGTAATGCTGTATATAGTGTTTTTCGCTTTGTAATAAATACTCTTCATGAAGAAAATTATATATGTTCTGCCAAATGTTGAATGGGAGGGTTCCAGCCAAGTTGAAATGATAACTGATAAACCTTGCTGAATTGTTTTGAAACGTGTATTTCTAAATGTATTGGAAGGATCTCTACTCACATTCTGGCATGTACATACAGCGTGGGTTAGCAAAATTCTCTGGTTGGAATGGAAACCTGTATGGATTTTGCAAGTCTTCCTTGTACAGAAAGTTTCAGTTATGTCAGATTACTTGGCCTGATGGAAAAAACAAGTCATTTGATCTCAACATAAATAATAGCAACTGGGTATACATGACAATAGTTTCTGATAGGACTCCCTGTATTCCTTACATTAATGAGAAAGAGTATTGGGAGAATTTGTCAATCCTTGTATAAAAGAATGCATGCTACTTCTATCACTGGACTGCATAGATTTTTAGGTTTACAAATAACATTTTGCAAAATTATGTATTTTAATACAAAGAATTAATTGATGAAATATGTAGTATGTAATAGAACTATTACTTATTTATACAGTTGCATTTCCCAGGATGATTTTTAGAGTCTCTCTCCAAGGTAGAACAAAACCAGTCTTCCAATATGGGATGAATTACAGGGATTGCTGTATTATTGAGCCTGATTCCTTCCAACATCTGCAGCAGTATCACTGCGCTGTGCAGAAATGACATGGCCCTGGATGGATAAGCTAGCCCTGAAGAATCAAGGCTCTTCTGCAGTGAACAGAGTGGACCAACTGCCCAAGGACTTTCCCGTAAGTCTGGTTTTCAGGAGCTGACTGGGAAGGGGAAGTATTTACCCTCTGGCTGCCTGGAGGCATGAGCTGGGTACTTGGTCACATCCAGCCCTGGTGAGGAGCAGCTCTCACCTGCTCCATCGGTGCGTGCTCTGCCCCATGGGCTGTGAGTTGGCAATGGAAAAGGCAGTGGCTGGGCCTGTGCTGTTGCTCTGTGCTTGTGGGGAGGGTAGGATGGAGAGGCCACACTGTGACATTCACTGTGGATGTGTTGAGTTTTATGGACTCTACTGGGTATTTTTTGCACTTTGAATAAATAGGGATCCCAAGTAGAAGAAACATGATTTTTCTTTTCTGTTTCCTATGGTTGTTCTCACTGTCTCGTAGGTGAGACATCACCATTTAGTGTCTCAACAGCTGCTGCTCCAAAACAGGCCTCTCTCTCTATTGCACTGATGGTTCACACAAAATAGGCAATAGATAGAAACTTGCATAAGCTTTGTGTCATCTAGTGTCAGTCAGAAGAGAAACCCTGTACTTGCTAAGCTGCTGGTGAAATTTCAAACCATTAAACTGATTTTCTTCTGAATGTGACTTTCAAGTCTCTGGGTCAGGTTTTTCAGTGGTATGAGGCATGTAAAGAAGCAGATAAATACCATGCTGGATTTTTCTTGTTGTTTTAACCGAAGGGGTGTTAGGCACCTAGTTTCAGCAGGGTTAACTCGGGCAGACTCTGGTCATAAGACATGTGAAAGGAGCTGGCTCAGAGTTCAGGCAAGGAGAATATTTATCCCTGGAAGCAATTTCTTACTTGGTTAAAGTCAGACTTTGGGCAAACATGGGGTGTAGAAAATGAAATCAAAACCTGAATAGCTTTTGGAATTACTGCATTAGTAGCATTTTAAATTTTTTTTTGACACTTTGTAATGTTTGGTTTTCTTTTTCCCTAGAAAGTATTTCCACTGTTACTAATCTCTTTTTGTCAGGTTTTGACTAATCTGTTGCTTTTTGGGGTCTATTTCAAATATTTTGGCACCATCAAGCAATGTATTTTGCAATCTCTTGGAGTACAATGTTCCCTACTTTTACTATTAAACCATTTTAAAATTCATTCTTGAATGAGTGTTGGACTACTTCAGGAATACTTAGGAATAAAGTAATTTCACACCTGCTTTACGCAGGAGGTTGTGCCAGTGGCCTGGGCTGAGTGCTTTGGGGAGCAGTATGAGTGACTCCTTAATGGGCATGTCATGGGATATATAACAAAGTCAAGCTCCCCCTTCCACAGCAGCTTTTTATACTTATTTTGGAAATCAGATTAGTTTAAAATTGAAAAAGTTAAGTATGACTTTCAAAAAGAAGGTAATAGTGTTTTTAAAATCAATCCAGATAGCTCTGAACTGCACTGAAAAGTTGTTATTATTTCTTTTTCTTACAAGGATCTGGTGAAAAGCAGCTACCAAAATGAAGGAACTGAGCAGAATAGAAATGAAATAATGTGCCCAAAGTAATTAAAAGGGAGTACTCCAAGTAGTTGAAGTGAAGAAGAAATATAAAAAAAACATGTTGAAGCTTTGAAACATGTTTTTTCAAGCATCTTAAAAAGTGTACAACTCTGGTAAGTAGATCCAGACAAAGGCTAATACTGACTCTGCAATTTTTTTAATGCCACATATGTATAAAAATGCCACAAATGCAAAATAATGTTCAGGCTGACAAACACCTTATTTCCACAATGTGGAAATCAAACGTGTTGGAAGGCTATAATTGCATTAAGTGTAGTCACTTTCACATTTATTTCTGTGTGCCCAGAAAGAATAGGTTAAAACATCTTTAAATGATTAAAAAGTGTAGGACACACAAATGTGCATGTGCGTATATATGAATTGTGGAAAAACCCAGAAGAATACAAAAGTATCAAGAAGGACAGTAAAACATTTTTCAAGGTATTTTCAAATGTGAATGGGCATTGAAGAATGACTTTGAAAGTATTCCAATAGTAAAATAAAATCTAAAGGTTAAAAAGCTCCTGAAGAAGCTGCTATCAAAGTCCTTCAATGTCAGAGTGTTCTGGGAATGTCTGAAAAGTTTCAGGATGTGTTTAATCAACACTCGGTGCTACAGTACTGTGCTTTAGTGGGAACTTCTCCAGCTTTAAAGTCCATGAGTAGAATTGTTGTCCAAAACAGAGCAAAAGAATTAGCCCCCACTTTACTGTCCTATTACTCAGAATTAAAAAGAAATAATGTAGCAATTGCCAGTAAAGCTTCAAGCTGATGAGGAATAAGCATGTACACCCCAGAGGGCAGGACTAGGAGCATCTCAGAGGTGGCAGCGAGCCTTGGAGTGGTGCCTGTGTTTCCGGAGGGGTAGGGCTGCTGGAGGTGACATGGGGCTGCTGCAGTCGCACCCCACTGGAGCACATTGGCCCTTGGCCCCTGGTTTTGATGTGGGAGACAGACTCTGCTCCTGCCCTGCGGTGCCCCTTTGCCAGCTCTCTATGGGATTTGCTGTAGTGGAGTTGAAGTTGTGGTGCCCAAGGGGACCCTGCCAGGGGCGTTGGGGTGCTCCAAAGAAATTGAGGAAAGACCTGCAAGCTTGTACAGCTGCTGTTGTTGGAAGTTTGTGAAAGAAAAGTCTTATTTACCTTTTTTCACGTCACCTTCCCCTTTGTTCAAAGCTGCTTTTTCAAGCCTGTACCATTTGGTGTTACATGCGCCGTATCTGAAATGCCCAACTGCAGCCTTCACCTCGTATGGCCTCCCCAGCAGGGATTTATAACGTTGATAGCCCTGGCAGAGGGACTGCAATTGCAAAGCATCATCCCGGACTTCATTTCTTACAGACCTGTGTGTGTCTGTCATTCCAAGATGGAGTTTGACTCCCTTGCCATCGCTGGGAACACGCAGTGGGCGTCCTTTTGGTGTTTGCTTTGGCAATAAGCACAGTCTCTTAAACTCCACTTCCCATAGATTAGCAGACAATGTCTCTATGGAGATTTATTTTGACAGCTTGGGTTTTAGACAGCTTGTTCTGCATTTTGGCTTTGGCCAGGATGCCACATGACATTAAAGAGGAGCTGAACTGAGTGGACATCTGCTGTCACAAAAGTGACCATTAAATTTACAGGCAGGCATAAACTGGGCTGAATTAAAAAGGCAACAAAATCCCACTCCAGTAGGGAACATAATGGCTGCAGCTAACACAGTTTGGGGGATTTTTTTTGCTTTTTTTCCTTTCTTTTCTTCCCCCCTGCTACCCTAGAGAGTGGATTGACTCTCTACCTACTAATTCATGTGGTTTTTGGTAAGTAATTCACTACGAGTTTCTCAGGTTAATACTGGACCTTTTGAGTTGCAGTTGGGGTTTGGGAATATTTAGAGAAATGTCCTCTCAAGCAGCAAATACATATCAGCCTGAAAACAGCCAGAGCATTGGCCCAGGGTACTGACTGACACCACTCTTTAAAAGGCCATTTTCTGGCCCTGTAGAAGATAGGTGGGACTGGGAGGAGAGCTCACATGAGAAAGAAAACAACTATAATTCTTTTTCTGTTAATCAACTCATTTATTTAAATTAATGTATTTCTTTCTAGCAGAGAAGCCTAGATGAAATTTTACTTGCTGCATCCCAGGCCATTGGACATTATTATGCACCTATTACTGTGCCCAAAGATGTACATGGGGGGAACCACCAAGAGTTTTTACTCTCTATATAAATTTGTTAATAAATAGAGCTTTTAATGAAAGATTTTTTTTAAAAAAGTATGGTAGCTGCCACATACTTTAAATATAAGGTGGATATCCCTGAGGAGGGATATAAGGTGGAAAAGGAGGTGCCTTCCCTGCAAGCAAAGGAGTTTTTTGCAAGGTTGGGCTTTAGAAGCGGTGAATCTCTCCTGCTGATCTGCCCAATGCTGGAGACAACCGAGCTGTCCCTGACCCAGCAGCCTCTCCGGTGGCATGTGTGCGGTGCACAAAGTGGATAGTTTTCTAGTGCATTTCCCTTGTCAACTCCATGCACTGATGGGCATCTCCATCACCTCATGAATACCTGACCAGCATGACTGGACAAGGCAATGACCTGGATGGATTCAGCCATTTCTCGCGTCATGGGCATCACCTCTAATGCTGCACACTGCAGTCGGGTGGGGGATCTATAGCTGCTGCATCTGCAGCCTTTCTCCTTCACTCATGGCTTACCAACATGTTAAAATGTAGAATGACATAAAATGTTGAAATATCAAGTACTGCACCATAGACAGATAAGGAATATTTCATCTTAAAAATGCCATACCCTCATAGTTAGACTCTGGGCATAGTGAGCAACAGCAGCCCAGCAGGCCCACCACTCATGGCCTGCTGCTTGTCCACGGGAGGCCATCACAAAGCACTGCAACAATCCCCAGCAGTTTCCCCACCAGTTCATTTTGCCGATTCCCCTTGAAATCAAAGAGCCTGCCGATTTAAAAGCTGCAGAATCAATCCTACATCATCTATAGGCTTACAGTGTCTATGCTATTGCGCACGCCCTGGCAGCCATGTATAGATCTAAGCCCTCACACTATAAATATTTTTCTATCCTGGTCCCGTAGGTTAGAGGTTAAGTAGGTTGAGGCTAATCTTGATTTGTGACCCAGCTTCACATGTGCTGGCGGTGAGGTTAAGCCCTTTTCCAGCGGCAGGCTGCCTTCTGCGGGCTGTAATGAAGCCCATACACACTAGATGGCCCCAGGAGAACGCAGTGCTGCTTGGAAATCATAACCCAAAACTGCTAGATTGGATTAAAAAAAAATTTAAAATCTGGTTACTCCAAAATCCTTCTCATAGAATTATTTAGGCTGAATTTTTCAAGATGACTGAGGGTCAATCAGCATATGTCTTCCAGAGGAAGCCGGAGAACTCAAAATATTGAAATAGCACTGGCATTTTATATTTATACAATAGAGAGTCACTTCAAAAGTATGCTTTTCTCAGAGCAGCCCACAGATTGGCTACTGCTATGTTGCTGTTTTCATTACTAACATGTAAGAATGGAGATGGAGGGGGGAATGATGTTGTTCCAGAGTTAAAAACCAGGGCCATACTTCTTATGTTTCTGTGACAAAGCAACTGAGTTTGGGGAGCAGGTTCCTTGCTCAGCTCATGCAATGGTACACCCTGCACAGAGCTGTGGGCAGGTTTGGGGGGGCTGCAAGATGGCACTATGCACTGCCAGATTACAGCTGTAAAGTCTGGCCCTTGCTGTGGTTTTTCTGCCTTGATAAATGTCATTAAAATACGGGAGATAGATTGAGACAGACTCCCTTGAAAATTTAAAAAAAAAAAAAAAAGAAGTAAATAGGCCTGGTTAACTACATGCAAGGACTTGGGAACAGAAATACTTTTGGCTCCATCTTCATATTACCAACCATATAAAAGTGTCTGTCAGAGTCCCCACAGCTAAAGAATAAATGCCAAGAGTGGTTCCAGGGGTGATTTTTAGCACTTTGACACAGGTTCTGAACCATACTCCATGTCTTCTTTAGGGTCGGGTCCCCAGCAGGATTTATTTCTGCGTCAAGGAAGATTACAGCTAATAGGATTTGCTTCTTGGAGGCTGTTGGCATGTTTGGTGCAAACCTTGCACAGTGCTTTCTTAAAGGAGAATATGGACCCTATTTGTCATATTTTTCTTCTTCTTCTGGCCTTCCACAAGATAAACCCATCTGTTTCATCTTGTGTCACAGGATGCTCTTGCTTTCAAGACAGCTTTGGAAGGTAAGACAGCTCGTTACCCTCCTTGTAGCACCAGCAAAGCAACTCAGAGATTCACAGTATATATTTGCCGATGTTGTGAGCTCCAAAACCGAAGAGGTGGCTGCATGGTGTGCCGCCTCTAATTCTTGACTAGTACTAGCTTGAGCATGGACTGAGGCTTCTTTTATTCTTCTGAGATAAGTAGTTGCACATGTAGCAGTTTTTATGACTTAATTGTAGTCTTTGTGGGAAAATGGGTGTAAAACCAAGCTGAAGGGTGGATGTATGGCTTATGCATATCCTGTATACAATACCTTATAATTATTTAAGTGCTTGTAGATCTGTATAGGGAATGGGTTTGTTAACCATGAATGTAGTGTGTGACCTGGAGAATTTTCTGGTTTCCTCCTTAGGAGTTTGCTGTGCATGTCTGCGCTGCTGAGGCAGATCCCTGCAAACATCCCTCAGGACATGCGGAAAATTAGAATAGAAAATTCTCACCTAACAGAATTGCCTCGTGGGTCTTTTGAGAACGTTAGTGCCTTGGAGTATCTCTGGCTCAACTTTAACAACATCACGGTGATGCACATCAAGAGCCTGGAATATCTGCCGGCACTGAAGGAGCTGCGCTTGCAAGGAAACAAATTAAGTTCGGTGCCATGGACAGTATTTCAAGACACCCCGGCTCTGAAAATCTTGGATCTGAAGCACAACCGGCTGGATGTCCTTCCAGAACACGCACTCCGCTATCTGCCCAACCTGACCTATTTAGATCTATCCTCAAATCAGCTTACTGTCATATCCAGGGATGTCTTCTACAATTGGCCCGTCTACCAGAGAAGCCAGAGGGTGGAGGGGCAGATAGAAGCTATTTCCAACGCTGTCTTGGCCCTTCATGACAACCCCTGGATTTGCGACTGTCGCCTGCGGGGATTTGTCCAGTTTATCAAGTCGGTTGGCCCACCTATTATTCTGATGAATTCCTATTTAACTTGCTCAAGCCCAAAATTCAGGGCAGGGAAGTTTTTTCATGAAGTGGAGCTCAACAGCTGCATGAAGCCCCAGACTTCAGCCCTTGACACCAACCTAACAGTCCCGGTGGGGCTGAACGTCACCCTGACCTGCTTTGTGCAAGCCAGCCCTTCCCCAGCTGTCTGGTGGACTTACACTCTCAAACTTTTAAGGGCGTTTAACGGTAAGAAAAGATTTTTCTTTTTCTTCCTTGTTAAAAAATATGTTCTGTTATTCTGCTTATGGAGGTCTTCAGGCCATCACAGTCACCATACCGGCTCTCAGCCCCTTTAGAGCATCACAGTTATTGTGGTGACAATAATCCAAATAATCTTAATCATCCTATGTGTCTAAGCATGTCTGACCGGCATGAAAAGAGCTGCTTCATGCAGGACATCAGTCAAAGATGAAAGAAGCACAGCCTCATTTTTACACAATTATTTTATGTGTGGCTTTTTAGTAGTAGCTCTTTCATCATGACATATGATGTAAGAACTATTAATAATACATCAGTCATACATACATAATACATTTGTGGTTATCTAGACATGCATATATATTTATGCTGTATATTATATGCTACATATATATGCGGATACACTCTAGATTTGTATGTACACGTGTCTGTACGCGTGCACGCACACTTACATGTTTTACACTAGTTCCGTATGTTTCCTTAAGAAATACCCACACAAACCACAAACCCTGCAGCGCTCTTGTCTCTCTGTGTCCATTCCTGTTTGGCACCCAAATTAGAGGTTGTCATTCTCCGTAAGTCTTGCCTCTTTATATTTTTTATTGAGGCCCTCATAATATGAGGCCTTTTCCTCTGCCTCCTCATCCAGCTTGGCTCTTGCACACTCTCCTTCACGTTTATTTTTACTCAGAGTCTTCGACAGGACAAGTTGCTATTTCCATCAGGTAAGCTAATAACACATACGGACACCACACAGGTTATGTGAGTTCCTAATAAGCCAACGAGCTAAATGAGACAGCATTAGCCCTTAATCCTGGGCTGATATTTGCTTTAATTGCAGCATTGTAGCATCTTCCCACAGCCACAGGCTAAATTAATTACAAACAAGCTTTTCCTAACCACAGCCACGCACCATTATTTGGGCAGGCAACAGGGGGCTTCATACTGTTCTGAGAGCTGCATCTCACATCCAGCCCAACACTCTCTGGCTCCACAAGCCTCTTTTTGGCCCCAGCCTCTTGAAAACGACATTTTTCTGTATTCAATCCTAACAGAGGGACAGAGCACGCAGCCAGAGTGCCGCTGTGCCTCCTGCACCTCAGTGGCTCACCCTGAGCACCCCGATGGCAGGTGGCACATGGGCTGCTCAGTCTCGGTCCCAGTGCATTTATTGCCTTCTGGCCTGGAGAGCCCTTTGCTGACCAGCTCCGTAGGATTCGGCACACTCCCCTGCTCCTCTTCCTTTTTCCTTGGGCAGGGCAGGACCTGCCTGTCCCCCATCCCATATTGGAGTGTTCTTGGGGCTACTCTAAAGGCATGGGGGCTCCTTGCCTGCATGGCCCCCACCTGCTGACACAAATCCCCTCTGCCCGCAGTGTCCACCGAGCCCATCAGCGAGGAGACGGTCCGCTCAGAGCTACTGATCCCAGCGGCGCGGCCAGCCGATGCCGGCAACTACACCTGCACGGCCGCCAACTTCTTGGGCAACGCCTCGGTGTCCATCAGCCTCCGGGTGGGGGCTCCCTGGGCGTCCCCCACCTCTCCAGACTGGGCCCCCATCGCCCCTGCTGAGCCGGGCGCCCATGTGGAGGTGCGCATCGCCAAGCAGACGGTCTACGGCATCACCCTGGAGTGGTTCGCGGCAGCAGCAGCGGCAGCAGAGCCAGGTGAGACCTGGTACACCCTCCTGGTGGGCCGCTACGATGCCGTCCAGAAGGACGCCATCTATATCGGCCCCGGAGTCAACACCTACTCGGTGACCGACCTCCTGCCGGCCACCAAGTACGAGGTCTGCGTGGCCGTGCGCAACCAGGCGCCCCGCAAGGGCCAGTGCGTCGTCTTCGTCACGGGCAGCGACGTCAGCCAGCTGGAGCAGCGCGAGAAGCTCATCCACATCATCGTCATCGTCTGCGCCATGGTGCTGGCCGTGCCCGCCGGCATGTACGCCTGCACCGCCGAGGCCCGCCCCGGCTGCCTGGCACGCTGCCCGGGTGCTTGCCCCCGCCGCCGCCGCCAGGGCCAGGCACAGGGGGCCGGCAGCAAGGAGAGCACGCTGGACAGCCTGCCCGCCGGCAGCGAGGACGGGCTCTGCCGACCCGAGGGTGGCCGTGGTGGCCGGCGGCCACCGGCCCGCGAGGAGCCAGGCAAAGCCCGGCCGCCCCACAGAAACAGCGCTGACCTCTACTAGCCCGGCCCCGGCCGCCCCC
>NW_015090828.1:2236501-2240924 GCF_001431845.1 Calidris pugnax | reverse complement strand
GGATGGGTCTTTATTTCTTTATTTATTGTACCCAGAGGGGACAAGTGCCCAGGCCTGTGTGCCACTGCCTGGTGCTGGCTTCGCCCATGGGCTGCCCCATGGAGAGAGAGCAGGGGAGCCAGGGCAGGGCTGGGGCATAACCAGCACCAAGAAGTCGGGGGGGATGATAGAGCTATTGTGCTTCACTTCAAGGAAAACTATTTTTTTCTGATTTTTTTTTTTGGGGGGGTGTTGGTGAGTAGGGGTTTTTTTTCTTTGTTTTGTTGGTTTTTTTCTTACTCCACCTTAAGGTTTACACAGCCCAAAGAGGTTCACAGCCTCGGTTGTCCCACACAGAGAAAGAGTGTGAGCACTAACTGAACACCAGCGTGATGTAGCCACAGCACAGAGTTTTTGAGTTGGTTTGGTTTTTTGATTATTTTTTTTTTATACTAGGGAAAAAGGGAGGGCGTTTTACCTGTGTCCAGACATGTATTAGAGGACCTTGTTAGTTCACACTAACTAGCACACATTCACACATGCCCACACACACTCTAACACACGCACACACAGCTCTAACACCTGTTGCTACACCAGTGTTGTGTCAATATATTCTTGTCAAAGTTAAGAATAAGAGCTGGTAAAAAAAGGAACAGTTTGTCTTTTGCAGGCAGACACTCATCTGCTGTTCCCCCTTCCACCCTCCCCACCGCTCCTCTCCGTTTTCCCGGGATGGCACTGTGGGTGACGAGAGGGGTGACAGGGATGCTTGGCATGGATCCGAGGTTTGGGAGCCAAAGGTGCAAGGCAGGTACCTTCCCCAAACGCAGAGGGGCCACCTGCCCATCCTGCTGCTTTGAAACCAGGGCTCGCCTCCTTTCTAGAGGCAAAAAGCCCCAAATATGGACGTAAAAGGAACCAGCCCCTGCTCGCAGAGCAGCTCATGCAGGATTTCTCGGAGGTCTGAGGATGTGTGGCTAATTATTTTCTACTTTGACTCATGCTTTCCAGCACAACTAAAGCACGTGGCTGATAGACCCACAGCCCTTGTCATGTGTGTTGTTATAGATCACCTCAAAAAAAACCAAACTAGAGTAGATACCTGAGCCGTAAGCAGAGCTAAAGCCTGATGTGAGCTTCAATGTGGCAGTCAGTTTTCCCGTTGTATTTTGGTTTTTGCTGTGTGTTTTCCGCGCTGTCTCTCCTCAGGCCCCACGTTTCCTCCTCCTGCTGTAACCTGCTGCTCAGCTTTGAACAGAGACCTGTGTCGTGGATGCTGAATCTCCGTGTTATACTTCAAGGGAACTTCCTTGTCCTGTCAGTCTTTTAGTGTCAAGGTAATAAACACAACAGATTTTCAGAATAGGCAGGTGTCACCTGCTGCATTTCTATTCTTTTTCAGTTACAAATTGCAAAGGAACCTCACTGCCATGGAGTGCTGGGGTTTGGCTGCAGGGAGGCCACGCAGGGGTGACAACCCTGTCCTGGAGAAACCCCTGGGGACATGATGCATATGGGCGCATGAGTTGGTGGTGGCTGTGCACCAGGGCAGCAATGCAATGACAAGGTGTCGGTGCCAGCAGAAGCACACTACACACAGAAGCACCTTTTGCAGGGTTTTTTTTTTTAATTCATTTATAAAAAAGAAACAACAAAACCACCCTGAATTTGAAATACAGAGTAACTGGAAAAAAGTTTCACAACATAGTAATAAAACATCTATATTCCCTCTTAAATATAATCTCTAAGACTATAAGCCTATAATTCCTGTTAAATCTCACTTAATTGAATGGTCTTTATAGGCTTTCCTCATTGGAGAATGAACATGGAATACTGGCTTCAACACAACACCGGGAAAACAGTAGTAAGGGGAATAAATCATGGACTTTTGGTACCTCGGGAACCATTGCAGACCCTGGGGGGGACACCACCTCCTCGCACAGGGCAGCAGGAGCGGGGCCGGGGGCTGAGTGTCCCCTTCCTCCTGCAGCCAGAGGACAAGGAGACAGGACACAGTGAGAGGGCCTGGGCCTCCCGCCAGGCAGCCTCGGGAGGAGGGACAGGGAAGGAGACAGCGTGGAAAAGGAGAGGGGTGGCAGGGGAGGCTCTGGGAGCAGCGCTGCGGCCACAGCCCCCAGCCAGGACCCTGCTGCACCCCTCAGCTACGGCTCCTGGCTCAGCCCCTGGGTGACACGAGCCATGGCCACCCTCTGGCTTCTAGGTGGATTAACAGAAGTTAAACACAAGATTCTTTTCCCATAAGTGGGCAACTTATTCAACCAGCAACCCCCTAAGCTGCTGCAAACAAAGGGAATTAGAATGGGGGCGGGGAAGAAGAACCCCTGAGGGCCAGGTCTGCTGGTCCAGCTGAAGTGACAGCTGGGGAAGAGCCTCATGACCCCCTTGAATGAACAGTGTCCTGTACTGCACCCCATCTTGATGTCCATGGTGCCCATCCAGCACAGCACAGCTGTCCTGTGGGGACAGGGCTCGGGCAGAGGGTGCTGCTCCTGCCCGGCACATGCTGCCTTCTCCCTTGGGATGGGAAACAGCCAGGCCCTGCTGGAAAACATCTCAGAAACGAACGTGAGGAGAAACTGTGGGGTAGATCCAGTGAAAAAAGTGCTCTGCCTTTGGTGCCTTTCTACTGTCATGTAACAAAAAAAAGTGTCAGCTTCCCTCCCAGCATTAACTACTGCATAATTCACTCCAAAATACTGATAGGAAAAAACCAGAATATTTTATGGAAACCTCCTTTTGCACTCAGCAGTCCCTGGAGCAAGCCAGGAGAGGTGATGAAATACATTCCCCGACACCTCCTGCTAGCAGTGTACAGAACCAAATGATCTTTCCAGACACTTCCCTGACCGACATATGAAACTTCCCAGCACCTGTCTGTCTTCTTCACTTATCATTTTTCTCTCAGTTTCACCTTGCCTTCCCTGCTGCTTTAATCACGGCCTTCTCCTGCTGGCCTCCCCCTCATTAGGGGACGCAGTGTCAGGAGGGAGCGCTGCTATCCAACCTCTGTGGACGAGTCTGCCCCAGCTGGTCTGGGGAAGGCTGAGGTGGCTCTCCCGTCCCCTCATTAGCAGGCAAGCCCAGGGCAGAAGCAAAATGCAGCATCACATCAATGTACTCTGGTGAAACCCAGCACAGCTGCAGGAAAATAAAGAACTTCTCCAAGCCTGCCCGCTTACCTTTCGGGAGTGAAGGTACTCAGGCCATGAGCACATCACTCCCCCAGCTGTGGCACAGCACCTTGCACCCTGAGGACAGCAGGTACCACCTGAGACAGCAGGTACCACCTAGGATAGGAGGTACCACCTGGGACAGCAGATACAGCAGGTACCACCTAGGACAGCAGATAAAACCTAGGACAGCAGGTACAACCTAGGACAGCAGGTACCACCTAGGACAGGAGGTACCACCTGGGACAGCAGATACAACCTAAGACAGCAGATACCACTTGGGACAGCAGGTACCACCTAGGACAGGAGGTACCACCTGGGACAGCAGATACAACCTAGGACAGCAGGTACCACCTGGGACAGGAGGTACCAGCTACGCGCTACCGACCACCTAGGACAGGAGGTACCACCTGGGACAGCAGATACAACCTAAGACAGCAGATACCACCTGGGACAGCAGGTACAACCTAGGACAGCAGGTACCACCTAGGACAGCAGATACAACCTGGGACAGCAGGTACCACTGGGGACAGCAGGTACCAGCTACGCACTACCCCCTTGCAGCGTGCAGTGTCACTGCTGTAGGAGACCTGTGCACCTGCTCAGTGCCACAGCCAGGCCAATGTCTTCAAAAGTGGCTCTGGGATTTGAAGCCACGGATTTTTGGACACCTCAAACCCACCTGCCAGACCAGGTCAGAAGTGGCATCCTCCAGATCCTTGGCTGCAGAGTGACTTGTTTGGAAGCCAGGACTCTGGGTAGGGGCCTCCAAAACAGGGGCGATCTGAACCCCCTTCACTTGGGGGTGCTCGTGGCTGGTGCGAGGGTACTCAGCCCCCGGTCAGACAGCTGCAGGGAGGGACCAGCATGGGGACAGGAGCTGAAGGAGCTGCAGTCACAGCTGGACACGGACCACAGCGTTTGCTATGGGTGGGGTGACTCCGTAGCACGTAATACTTGCAGAAGATTTGGGGTGGCTATCAGAGCGAGAAGCTGCTCTCAGTTTTCAGGGTGCTGACAGACACAGGGGAGACCACAGCACAAAAATATATCCACGCGCGGCCACAGTCTGCAGTCTCTGGGCACTGCCAAGAACACCTAGATGTGGGGCTCACCAATAGCTGCGTTCCTCTTCTCAAACTTCATTTTGAGCTCTGACACGAGGGCATTGTGGGCGCTGCCATGACCTCTCTTCTTCAGCTGCTTGTTTATAAACTTGGGAGTGAGGGAGCCAGAGACCGTTGGCACCCGCC
>NW_015090828.1:2139045-2236478 GCF_001431845.1 Calidris pugnax | reverse complement strand
CGGGGGCACGGGGGCGGTGGGGGGCACGGGAACAACCTGGATGTTGTTGTTGCTGTTCTCATTCTGTAGGCTCTTGGCGTCATCCTCAACGACAAACTTCTCCGCAGCATTGCTGGGCCTCTTGAACTTCAGCCACTCCATCCTGACTGCCCGGGGCTGCGGCGGCTGTCTCTTTTTTATGATCCTTCTTACCGGCGTGATTTTGTTGGACCGCTTATTGCGCCAGAACATGGCCGTAGAGATCAAGATAGTGATCAGCACCATTATGCCCATGACACCAGCTAGCACTCCTAAGGCTTTCATGGGGTTATCTTTAGTTTGCATCAAAAAGGCGGCCATAGGCCCTTTGTGAAGAGTCTGTAAAAGAGTACAAAGAAAACACATGACTTACTCTATGGGACAGACAGTGACCCAGAAATTTCATTTGTCCAAAATATGTAACAAACAGGGCTGACTAATGAAAGTTGTCTCTTAAAAAAAAATGAGAGTCAAAGAGCCAGTCCACATCTGCAGAATTTGGATGGAGCAGGAGACTGGGCAAGGGTGGCAATATCGTGAGATGGACGACTGCTGAACACAGCAGCCAACAGGAGAATTACCACCACACCAGGACGGATTCCTGCGTGTCACCACAGCGTTCGTTCAACTTGCAAGAACTGAGTAAGGAAATAATTGGCTCCAGGATCTGGATTTCAGGGTTCATTTCCTAGAAGTATTAGTGTTGAACCCAAACAGAAGCTTATGAGTGGAAAACGATCTTACAAAACAAGTTGTAGGTGATATGGTGATGCAGTTTATAGGACTATTACTGAGCACGGAATTAAAAAGAATATGAAAAAACTTCTCTTTATAAAAATACAGTGTACAAATGAGTAGTTAGCAGGTTATGTGCTGCGTTCTGTTTTCAAGTACTCTTTTACAGACATGACAAAACTCTTTGAGGTAGGGGACATGAGTAGAGCTAAAGAGCTTTGTTTTTAGAAATAATAGAAATATGAAATAGCGTTAAGCTACATATGGCATATTAAGGACAAATGAATGGCCAGTTCACTTTGCAGCTTAGCACACTGTGCGCCTCGGAGGTCCCCGTATAATTTTGCGGATTTTGCCCTGCGGGTGGAGCTTGGATCTTTTCACACTTTTCCAGTACATGATGGTGGAGATCACCATTGTTACAGAAATGGTAGAAAGGACGCCACTCATGCAAATTCCAAATATTGTCCATGGACGCTTCTTGAGGCCTAAAATATAGGATTTTACCCTGGACTTGATCTGGAAATATCAAAAATAAGAGAAATGGTCAACCCTCACATACTTATATTTGAAAGAGACCAGCATCTATCTATTGTAAATACAACTACGGAATAGGGTAAAACGTGTACAGGATGGAGAGCATGTAAAATAAAAGGAGCTACATGTTGAACTAGGCACAGGAGAAGAGACAGTTGCAATGACCTTCAACTGAACTCAGAAACACTGAAATAAGTTAGGAAGCACGAATGAGCACCTGGTTGGTCAGGGAATAGAGGGCAGCAGCACAGCACAGAGATCGCCCTTAGTCATGGCATGGTAGTCTACCCTTGGACTACATTTCCAAGAGAAGTTCCTAATGAATACAAGCTCCTGCAAGGGTATGTGGACAGACAGTAGCATTGTGCAAGGCCAGGAGATCCTTCAGAAATGGCGCATTCACAAGCTGGTCAATAAAGCTAGATGAGGCTGCAGAGAGACAGAGCTACCCACGTGCCCCACTCCTCTGGCCTTGGCTCCAGGAGGGAATCATCACCCAAATTTTGTGTGCCTAGGAACAGGTTATCTGCATTTTAGTCAGCGGTCTAAGCTCCCAGCTCTTAGTCATTGGGGAGAAAAGGACACCTCCAGAGTAGTAGCCCCCACCAGCTAAGATAGGTATCAAAGACAGTGAGCATAAGGAGAGCCTTGTGACTAGCTTGGACTTGAACCTCTGAATTTTAGACATTTAAAGTGAGATCAGATGGATTTCCCTCTAAACTAGGAGGCTCACCTCTTTATCCTCTCCAGTCTGTGGGGAGAGATGACTAAGGCTATTCCCAAAGGGTGCTTCAGATTACCTCGTTAGGTATTAAACAAGAACACTATTTGTTTTTCAATCACATCCCTAAACATAAGGCATATAAATATATTAACACAAACACATTGTCTTCACTTCTGTATTGTCACAACCTGCCTCAAACACATTATCCAAGACCACTCTTCCCCTGTCCTGAGAGAAATGGGCAAAGACGTGGTATTGAAGCTCATGGACCACATTGCCTTACAGGTAGCAACCAATTTTGATCACTTTGCTGTACAAAAATTTTTTCCATTATTTAATTAGGAATGGGCCTAAGTTAGAAACCAAAAGCAGAGCAGTCCACAACCTTGGTGGAGCTTAGATTCCCAACAGCTTTGCTGCTCTACATTACATGGATTTTGTGTACTTAAATCCCATCAGATAACAGAAATTCTACCCTGGCTTACTTAACTTCATGTGAAAGTCTAATGAATTAAGTGTCAGATAAACCCTGCTAAGTAGTACATGACCTGAAATGAGTCCACTTATTATGAGTGTTGTCAAGATCTATTTTGCAGTGAGGTACTGATGGCTCAACACAAGAAGAAAGATGACACATGCTTAAGAAGATGCTGTATCTCAGTAATAATTATTTGACTAGCTATTTGAAAACCTTGAATAAATGGGATTAGACAGACGTACGTGTCTACGTTGCCAAAATACAACAGTTTCAGGGGCAAGAACAGATGGAAATTATATGGGGACTTTCAGAACTGGGCTTTGTTCAACTCCCCCCGTCTCACCAAGTTTGGCACCTATTCAGAGCTTCCAGTTATGAGGAGGTAATTAATACCAAAACTAAAACCACTAGCGGGCTCAGCCTATATTCTAGTTACCAGGCCTGTACCATACAGAGCTTTGCCCAGAATCAGCCTTGGCTAACAATTCTTCTGCAATATCTGCATGAAAAAACACAAGGCATTTTGTAAGTAAATAGTGGGAGAGTTGGTCGCGGCCATGACGCTCACAGGATAAACAGAAGGAAAACAAGCCTGGAACAGCATCTTGTCTGTGCTGTCACCATGGCCCAGTTGGTAACACACAGACCAGAAGTCCGAGCCCCCTCTGACGGTGAAAGCCTGGGAACATTTGGAGACCTGAGCGTAAGCGCGTTGGCTCTGAGCACTGCCCTGGGCCTTCAAAACACCCTCATGTCATCCTGTCCATCACCCAGCGCCTCAGAACTGGGTCAGCAAGTAGTGCCCCTTGTTAAGAGACACGCTACATTTTGAAGACTACTCATTTTTGAAGAGCACTGATCTTTCTTGTACACATAAACCAAAAGCAGACACACAACAAAATGAAAGCTGGTGTGGGGAGCACTGTCACACCTCTGCGGGCCAAAACCTGGAAGAGACACTCTCTTTCTTAATCAAAGAGTTGAAATGCCACTGCTCACAAAAGGTAATGCTCTGATGGGTTTTTGCTATGACTTCACAGTTATAATGAGCACTGGCCCAGAGAAGGGTTGAGGACAATTAGAGGGTTACAGAAGTGTGGCAGAAGTTTGGAAGTGGGTAAGTTGTTTGCATTACAACAGGTTACAATTATCGACAATTACAGTTGTCAAGAAAGGAGAAGTCCAATCCTGGGACATGAATACAATTAAAAAGAGAAAAGCAACTGTTTGGATTAAAAGACGTCATGACCTATTTTTTATTTAACAGGCAGGTATGGTCCCCTGGCAGAGAAGCTCCTCAAGCCCAAGTCCTGCAGGGTGCTGAAGTGTCCAGCAGTTATTGGGACTCAACAGCTTTCGAGAGACATTGACACACGCATTTGAAGGCAGTTTCAGAAGACCCAGCACGTGGGTCTGCAGCATGTGGGGCTTATTCTTGCCATCCTTCCTTCACAGTGGCTTCCTACTTAAAAATCTGAGTTTACCAAAGGGGACGTCCGTATCTCTCTTTGGTACTGAAATGGTGACTGATTTCCTTTGTTTTCTCCCTCCTGCCACAACAGTTTGCAATGTGCAGACACTCACACCTCTTGGCAGCTTCTCAAGAGCCTTTCGTAATGCATGGGTTGCAGAGAGCAGAACAAGTGGATGACACGTCCAGAAGTTGGACCCAATAGGAATGTCTGGTTGAGCTGTTCAACCAGGAGACCAGCTAAGGCTCACCAGCTATATTTAGAAGCCTAAGTAAGTAGGCGAAGCTGTTAAGAGCCCAAGCTATTGCAGATTATAGACAACTCGGGCTCATTCGACTTGAGCAAGTACAACAAAACAGCTGGTTCTGAGAAGCCCACTTCTACATATTCAACATTTCTGGGTTTTGCTTCAGATTGCTCTAGCCTGGTTTTAGGGGCAGACTGCCTGCTGGTGCCAAAACACACCAGGTGTGCTCACCAAACACATTTTCATCTGAAAGAAGTCCACTTTGTGTGCTCGGAGCTATCTGAGACATGAGCCGTGCCACAGTATGCAGGGATGATCAGGAGATTTGCTTCAGAAGTTACTCCAGATCTGAGGCAGACACAAGCTGCCCCCTCCAGTGCTCATCCCAAAGAGCAGCGCTATCACCATATATGAAGGCTGCACTTACATCACTTTGCAATGCAAACATGAGCGTCAGGCGAGACTTCCCAAATCAAACAATTTTTCTCTGAACAATTTCTTTCAAGGTCCATGTAACTGTTGGAAGAAGAGGCTAATTGCTCTGCAAATGTGGCAAAGCATGTTTAGTGCCATCAGCAACCATGGTTGCAGCTGTAGAATGAGAGAGGAGGAGATACCCTCATTAATTAACAGAAGGTATTTGTTGAACCTTTCAATTAGGGGAATCTAAAACTGAGACTTACCAGCTATATTTAGAGGTCTAAATGAGTGGCCAAAGCTATTAGGAACCACAGATTATGCAGTCTAAATATGGACTTAAGCCTCAGTCCATCAAGAGGTGTAAACAAACACCCCCATATATTTGCAGAACATCAGTGGGGTCATGGAGAGGCAGAGAGATCCCCCGTCAGACCAACCTTCAGGATCAGGAGTGGGAATCAGCTTTCTATTAAAATCTTGGGCAGCAGGAATAGATTTGTGAGTGAGACAAACGGGTGAAAAAAGAGTGGCTTTTTCAGCATATGCTTCTTATTCTGTCAAGAAGAGATAGGAGATTAACAGATGCCACTCAATAGCAATTTCCATAAAACCAGACTCAGTTAAATTAAAAGGCTTCTGGAATTTTTTATCACTGTGTTATTCCAAGAGCAAAAGGTTCTTTTGATGTGCAATACTGCTGAACTTCGCCACAAGGCATCTATCTCAAAGGGCACAGCCTTGTGCTAATTGCAGTGGTAAATGTTAATCAGAAAATATGCCTGTTTAATTACTTGGTGTGATTAACACTGCAGGAAACCTCTGGAGGATGCATTCAAAAATATCCTCCTTATCCAAAATCAGTAATACATAAATGCCCACCAAACAGCTAACTCAAAGAGACTTTGTACAGCTGGAGCAGAGAGGGATGAAAGGGGTGTTTGTAACAGCCTCTGAGAGGCCGAGCGCACGCAGTGCCCCTCTACCAAGGGACTGTCTTCTTCAGGGTGTCAGCAGTGACTGTGCTGTCCCTTGGACACAGGGAGCAACCACGGGGTTCGTGCACTGACACTGCACCTCACTCACGCCAAAGCTGAAATTTGACGGTGGTTTTTGTAAGGAGATGTGATGCTCTTGAAGAAAAATCCAACCCAAATACTTGCAAGCAATGGAAGGAGTAATGGAGAAACGTGCAGAAGCTTATGGAGGTTGTGATGTCAGATTAGTGGTGCAGATCCTGCTGAAGAAACCTACGCAAGTGAATAAAGAAGATGCCGTCGCCACCTTGGGCTCTGTGTTGGGACTTGGCATGCAGAAGAGCATAAAGAAAGGAGTAACTGTGTCTGAAAGGAATCCATGTCACGTGTTTCCCTTTACACTTCTCAGGGGGGACAATCCCTCATTTTGTGCCAAACCTGTACTCCTGGAGGAGGGGAAGGGAAGCAGAGAGGGGACTTTGTAGGAGACACCTTCTTTCATCAGGTGCTGATGTTGCTTCTCACACTAGAAGGAAATCCAGGAAACTCTTCATCCCAAAGCTGCTCTTATTTTCCTTCCAGCTGTCCTTTATCAGCCAGTTCAGGGACACATCTTCTCCCCACGCAGCAGAGGTGTGGGGCACCCCCCCTCCACTTGCCACCCCTCAGCCCTGTGCCTTAGCCCCCATGCTAACAGAGAGGTTCCCAGCTCATCCTGGACAGAGGGAAGCTGGAGGTTAGATGCTGGTTTTCAACAGTGGGGACGGTGCCTGAGGCCACCTGGTGCCACATGCTCCTGAGATGTGCACCCTGAGAGAAGCCTGGAATCAAGGCAGGGAGGGTGAGCTCTCCCAATGTTGGCTGTGGGCAGCAATTCTTACTTGTATAAAACCCACCAAAACTTAAGGTTTCCATGGGAAATCAAAGTTCTAAGCAGTTTATTTCCTTTCTATTGGTAAGAATGGCCAAACCTCCAGACTTACCACAAGAGGTCCAGCACATGCAGTCCCCCAGCTCCACCTGGCAGAGCCTTGAAGCAGCGTGTCCTGCCCATGGCAGCGTTCATGGAGCCTGCAGGGAGGCTGGCCATCCCCGACAGGCAGCCCCACACCAGGCACCCCCTCTGCTCAGGCAGACCCACATCCCACGGCAGGCCTGGTGGGGCAGGCAGTGACAGCAGAGACCAGGAGCTACTCCTGGGCTGCTGGTGCCTGTTTGCGTGGCACAAACGATCTCTGCGGACACCTTTTAGCTGTCAGGGGACCCTGAACTGCATACAAGAAGTACCATATAAATGCACCTGGTAAGGAGTGCAGTTGGGATAAAAGATGGGGAAACAGAGAAAGACTGTGATACATAAAGGAGCAGCAGGTACATCTTGACCCAACAAAGAGGTGGCCAGTTGCTGTCTGTAGGAAGAGATTTGCATCTTTGCCCAGTATGTGTGTGGTCCAGAGACTGTCAGGCTAATGATGTGTTTCTCATCTGCTTTAAAGCCCATTTCCTCCCTGCTGGTACCTACTTACAGGCACGCCAAGGCACTTACAATAAATAAGAATCGTGCAAGCGTGTGCTGCTCACCATAAATCGCTGCTTGTTCTGTGGTTCTTGTAAAAGTAACAGGAAACTCTCAAACTACATATCCTATCTTTTAGAGTCTTCTCGTTTTGTCTGCTAATAATACTGCAATTATTAAACTCATATCCAAAAATCTATGTACTTAAAAGCATTTCTATAAAGTTTTCTCACTTTTCCTATGTCACTTATGTTGACTTGCAAACCTGGTCTGATATATTTCACTCTGACCCCACTACTTTCCACTCACTTTTTGTAGGGGAAAAAAGATTGTTTTCTTCTCCTGAATAAAAAAAAAAAAAAGTATCATAAATTTAGCAGTCAGGATTTACCTTTACTCCCAGGAATCTACAGTCCTTAATTTGCATACCTCTAACAATCAGATGCAAGAAACTCATCTCCCAACCACATCATGCTCCTACCTTTGTACCTTTGCATTTTCTCTGATCAAAATGTCTTGTACATTTGTGGCTGCAGAATCCAACTTCACCACAAGGCTCTAGAAACATTCTACAAAGCAGAGCAAGCAAGGAAGCAGAAGCAATGGCTGGCAACTTTTTGGCTGTTGATTTCAACTCCCGAAGCATTGTTAAAGTAGTCTCAGAAATAGAGCAGGCAATGACTACTCTTTGGTGCCTCTCAAGGATTATTTCATATAAGGATTTTGCTAAATCATTTGCTTACCTCCTCTGTGATATCAATCTTCAGAACTGCTGTGGTGCTGAAGGACGGGGAGCCTCGGTCTTTGGCCTGCACCACCAATGACCATATGCAGTCTTTGTTCTTCGTGATGTTGTGGATGATGTCCAGGGATCGGATATAGGATTTCAGCTTGATTTCCCCAGTGCTTTGGTCTATATCAAACACATTGGCTGGATCTGCTTGCATGATGGAATAATCCACAATGTTGTTGGGTTCTTCTGCATCTTGGTCTATAGCCTGGTAGGGAAAATGTAAAGAACAAAGAGATGGTTGTTTCTATGTTTGCCTGAAGACAAAACTCTAAAAGGTTCTGAGCATTCAATTCCGATACTATCCATGCTGAGAGATGACTGGGCTGTTTTTGTTTCATCTTGGAAACAATTTCCCCTTTTCTGGTATCAGCTGTGTTACATTTTCTAGTGAAAAACAGCAGGACTAGAGTTCTTTCTGTATAACTGATTTCTATTTGAGATTAAATAAAATCAGGAAAAACTGAACCGTAACCTATCTGTAGAATGCAAATGGTGCACTGCTGGGGAGTTTCTCACACAGCGTGGGGAACAGACGTGAAGTGAATAGAGAGCAATGGGATTAGCTCCACACATGTTAATGTACAGCTGCCTTAATTTTTGTGCTGTGGTATTTGCTCTACTACCATTAGGTGTTGTGTAATCAGGCCTCACTATATGCATTCAAATATGTGTAACGTAGGATGTTCTGCTCCTTCGCCTGTGAATTGTTGTGGTTTTTTATTCCTCCTGTTCCACGCTGGATCAATGAATAGAGTTCCGCAAAGCAAAAGAAGTTGTGTGGTTGAGCATAAAGGCATGGCAGGAAGGTTAAGTATTCAAAACCCTGTACTTTCATTCAATCCTTTTATTTGGGCTTATTATGATCACTGAATAATCCAGGATCCTCCACCAGCTGATGGCTCAAATACTGTAATAGAATTTTATCTTTTGCCTATAGAATTTATGTCTCCTTCTCAGCAGTCTGTAAACACTACAGATACAACCTAAGACAGCAGATACCACCTGGGACAGCAGGTACCACCTAGGACAGGAGGTACCACCTAGGACAGCAGATACAACCTAAGACAGCAGATACCACCTGGGACAGCAGGTACCACCTAGGACAGGAGGTACCACCTGGGACAGCAGATACAACCTAAGACAGCAGATACCACCTGGGACAGCAGGTACAACCTAGGACAGGAGGTACCACCTAGGACAGCAGATACAACCTAAGACAGCAGATACCACCTGGGACAGCAGGTACCACCTAGGACAGGAGGTACCACCTGGGACAGCAGATACAACCTAAGACAGCAGATACCACCTGGGACAGCAGGTACAACCTAGGACAGCAGGTACCACCTAGGACAGCAGATACAACCTGGGACAGCAGGTACCACTGGGGACAGCAGGTACCAGCTACGCACTACCCCCTTGCAGCGTGCAGTGTCACTGCTGTAGGAGACCTGTGCACCTGCTCAGTGCCACAGCCAGGCCAATGTCTTCAAAAGTGGCTCTGGGATTTGAAGCCACGGATTTTTGGACACCTCAAACCCACCTGCCAGACCAGGTCAGAAGTGGCATCCTCCAGATCCTTGGCTGCAGAGTGACTTGTTTGGAAGCCAGGACTCTGGGTAGGGGCCTCCAAAACAGGGGCGATCTGAACCCCCTTCACTTGGGGGTGCTCGTGGCTGGTGCGAGGGTACTCAGCCCCCGGTCAGACAGCTGCAGGGAGGGACCAACACGGGGACAGGAGCTGAAGGAGCTGCAGTCACAACTGGACACAGACCGCAGCATTTGCTATGGGTGGGGTGACTCCGTAGCACGTAATACTTGCAGAAGATTTGGGGTGGCTATCAGAGCGAGAAGCTGCTCTCAGTTTTCAGGGTGCTGACAGACACAGGGGAGACCACAGCACAAAAATATATCCACGCGCGGCCACAGTCTGCAGTCTCTGGGCACTGCCAAGAACACCTAGATGTGGGGCTCACCAATAGCTGCGTTCCTCTTCTCAAACTTCATTTTGAGCTCTGACACGAGGGCATTGTGGGCGCTGCCATGACCTCTCTTCTTCAGCTGCTTGTTTATAAACTTGGGAGTGAGGGAGCCAGAGACCGTTGGCACCCGCCACCCCGGGAAGCTGGTCAATAAAGCTAGATGAGGCTGCAGAGAGACAGAGCTACCCACGTGCCCCACTCCTCTGGCCTTGGCTCCAGGAGGGAATCATCACCCAAATTTTGTGTGCCTAGGAACAGGTTATCTGCATTTTAGTCAGCGGTCTAAGCTCCCAGCTCTTAGTCATTGGGGAGAAAAGGACACCTCCAGAGTAGTAGCCCCCACCAGCTAAGATAGGTATCAAAGACAGTGAGCATAAGGAGAGCCTTGTGACTAGCTTGGACTTGAACCTCTGAATTTTAGACATTTAAAGTGAGATCAGATGGATTTCCCTCTAAACTAGGAGGCTCACCTCTTTATCCTCTCCAGTCTGTGGGGAGAGATGACTAAGGCTATTCCCAAAGGGTGCTTCAGATTACCTCGTTAGGTATTAAACAAGAACACTATTTGTTTTTCAATCACATCCCTAAACATAAGGCATATAAATATATTAACACAAACACATTGTCTTCACTTCTGTATTGTCACAACCTGCCTCAAACACATTATCCAAGACCACTCTTCCCCTGTCCTGAGAGAAATGGGCAAAGACGTGGTATTGAAGCTCATGGACCACATTGCCTTACAGGTAGCAACCAATTTTGATCACTTTGCTGTACAAAAATTTTTTCCATTATTTAATTAGGAATGGGCCTAAGTTAGAAACCAAAAGCAGAGCAGTCCACAACCTTGGTGGAGCTTAGATTCCCAACAGCTTTGCTGCTCTACATTACATGGATTTTGTGTACTTAAATCCCATCAGATAACAGAAATTCTACCCTGGCTTACTTAACTTCATGTGAAAGTCTAATGAATTAAGTGTCAGATAAACCCTGCTAAGTAGTACATGACCTGAAATGAGTCCACTTATTATGAGTGTTGTCAAGATCTATTTTGCAGTGAGGTACTGATGGCTCAACACAAGAAGAAAGATGACACATACTTAAGAAGATGCTGTATCTCAGCAATAATTATTTGACTAGCTATTTGAAAACCTTGAATAAATGGGATTAGACAGACGTACGTGTCTACGTTGCCAAAATACAACAGTTTCAGGGGCAAGAACAGATGGAAATTATATGGGGACTTTCAGAACTGGGCTTTGTTCAACTCCCCCCGTCTCACCAAGTTTGGCACCTATTCAGAGCTTCCAGTTATGAGGAGGTAATTAATACCAAAACTAAAACCACTAGCGGGCTCAGCCTATATTCTAGTTACCAGGCCTGTACCATACAGAGCTTTGCCCAGAATCAGCCTTGGCTAACAATTCTTCTGCAATATCTGCATGAAAAAACACAAGGCATTTTGTAAGTAAATAGTGGGAGAGTTGGTCGCGGCCATGACGCTCACAGGATAAACAGAAGGAAAACAAGCCTGGAACAGCATCTTGTCTGTGCTGTCACCATGGCCCAGTTGGTAACACACAGACCAGAAGTCCGAGCCCCCTCTGACGGTGAAAGCCTGGGAACATTTGGAGACCTGAGCGTAAGCGCGTTGGCTCTGAGCACTGCCCTGGGCCTTCAAAACACCCTCATGTCATCCTGTCCATCACCCAGCGCCTCAGAACTGGGTCAGCAAGTAGTGCCCCTTGTTAAGAGACACGCTACATTTTGAAGACTACTCATTTTTGAAGAGCACTGATCTTTCTTGTACACATAAACCAAAAGCAGACACACAACAAAATGAAAGCTGGTGTGGGGAGCACTGTCACACCTCTGCGGGCCAAAACCTGGAAGAGACACTCTCTTTCTTAATCAAAGAGTTGAAATGCCACTGCTCACAAAAGGTAATGCTCTGATGGGTTTTTGCTATGACTTCACAGTTATAATGAGCACTGGCCCAGAGAAGGGTTGAGGACAATTAGAGGGTTACAGAAGTGTGGCAGAAGTTTGGAAGTGGGTAAGTTGTTTGCATTACAACAGGTTACAATTATCGACAATTACAGTTGTCAAGAAAGGAGAAGTCCAATCCTGGGACATGAATACAATTAAAAAGAGAAAAGCAACTGTTTGGATTAAAAGACGTCATGACCTATTTTTTATTTAACAGGCAGGTATGGTCCCCTGGCAGAGAAGCTCCTCAAGCCCAAGTCCTGCAGGGTGCTGAAGTGTCCAGCAGTTATTGGGACTCAACAGCTTTCGAGAGACATTGACACACGCATTTGAAGGCAGTTTCAGAAGACCCAGCACGTGGGTCTGCAGCATGTGGGGCTTATTCTTGCCATCCTTCCTTCACAGTGGCTTCCTACTTAAAAATCTGAGTTTACCAAAGGGGACGTCCGTATCTCTCTTTGGTACTGAAATGGTGACTGATTTCCTTTGTTTTCTCCCTCCTGCCACAACAGTTTGCAATGTGCAGACACTCACACCTCTTGGCAGCTTCTCAAGAGCCTTTCGTAATGCATGGGTTGCAGAGAGCAGAACAAGTGGATGACACGTCCAGAAGTTGGACCCAATAGGAATGTCTGGTTGAGCTGTTCAACCAGGAGACCAGCTAAGGCTCACCAGCTATATTTAGAAGCCTAAGTAAGTAGGCGAAGCTGTTAAGAGCCCAAGCTATTGCAGATTATAGACAACTCGGGCTCATTCGACTTGAGCAAGTACAACAAAACAGCTGGTTCTGAGAAGCCCACTTCTACATATTCAACATTTCTGGGTTTTGCTTCAGATTGCTCTAGCCTGGTTTTAGGGGCAGACTGCCTGCTGGTGCCAAAACACACCAGGTGTGCTCACCAAACACATTTTCATCTGAAAGAAGTCCACTTTGTGTGCTCGGAGCTATCTGAGACATGAGCCGTGCCACAGTATGCAGGGATGATCAGGAGATTTGCTTCAGAAGTTACTCCAGATCTGAGGCAGACACAAGCTGCCCCCTCCAGTGCTCATCCCAAAGAGCAGCGCTATCACCATATATGAAGGCTGCATTTACATCACTTTGCAATGCAAACATGAGCGTCAGGCGAGACTTCCCAAATCAAACAATTTTTCTCTGAACAATTTCTTTCAAGGTCCATGTAACTGTTGGAAGAAGAGGCTAATTGCTCTGCAAATGTGGCAAAGCATGTTTAGTGCCATCAGCAACCATGGTTGCAGCTGTAGAATGAGAGAGGAGGAGATACCCTCATTAATTAACAGAAGGTATTTGTTGAACCTTTCAATTAGGGGAATCTAAAACTGAGACTTACCAGCTATATTTAGAGGTCTAAATGAGTGGCCAAAGCTATTAGGAACCACAGATTATGCAGTCTAAATATGGACTTAAGCCTCAGTCCATCAAGAGGTGTAAACAAACACCCCCATATATTTGCAGAACATCAGTGGGGTCATGGAGAGGCAGAGAGATCCCCCGTCAGACCAACCTTCAGGATCAGGAGTGGGAATCAGCTTTCTATTAAAATCTTGGGCAGCAGGAATAGATTTGTGAGTGAGACAAACGGGTGAAAAAAGAGTGGCTTTTTCAGCATATGCTTCTTATTCTGTCAAGAAGAGATAGGAGATTAACAGATGCCACTCAATAGCAATTTCCATAAAACCAGACTCAGTTAAATTAAAAGGCTTCTGGAATTTTTTATCACTGTGTTATTCCAAGAGCAAAAGGTTCTTTTGATGTGCAATACTGCTGAACTTAGCCACAAGGCATCTATCTCAAAGGGCACAGCCTTGTGCTAATTGCAGTGGTAAATGTTAATCAGAAAATATGCCTGTTTAATTACTTGGTGTGATTAACACTGCAGGAAACCTCTGGAGGATGCATTCAAAAATATCCTCCTTATCCAAAATCAGTAATACATAAATGCCCACCAAACAGCTAACTCAAAGAGACTTTGTACAGCTGGAGCAGAGAGGGATGAAAGGGGTGTTTGTAACAGCCTCTGAGAGGCCGAGCGCACGCAGTGCCCCTCTACCAAGGGACTGTCTTCTTCAGGGTGTCAGCAGTGACTGTGCTGTCCCTTGGACACAGGGAGCAACCACGGGGTTCGTGCACTGACACTGCACCTCACTCACGCCAAAGCTGAAATTTGACGGTGGTTTTTGTAAGGAGATGTGATGCTCTTGAAGAAAAATCCAACCCAAATACTTGCAAGCAATGGAAGGAGTAATGGAGAAACGTGCAGAAGCTTATGGAGGTTGTGATGTCAGATTAGTGGTGCAGATCCTGCTGAAGAAACCTACGCAAGTGAATAAAGAAGATGCCGTCGCCACCTTGGGCTCTGTGTTGGGACTTGGCATGCAGAAGAGCATAAAGAAAGGAGTAACTGTGTCTGAAAGGAATCCATGTCACGTGTTTCCCTTTACACTTCTCAGGGGGGACAATCCCTCATTTTGTGCCAAACCTGTACTCCTGGAGGAGGGGAAGGGAAGCAGAGAGGGGACTTTGTAGGAGACACCTTCTTTCATCAGGTGCTGATGTTGCTTCTCACACTAGAAGGAAATCCAGGAAACTCTTCATCCCAAAGCTGCTCTTATTTTCCTTCCAGCTGTCCTTTATCAGCCAGTTCAGGGACACATCTTCTCCCCACGCAGCAGAGGTGTGGGGCACCCCCCCTCCACTTGCCACCCCTCAGCCCTGTGCCTTAGCCCCCATGCTAACAGAGAGGTTCCCAGCTCATCCTGGACAGAGGGAAGCTGGAGGTTAGATGCTGGTTTTCAACAGTGGGGACGGTGCCTGAGGCCACCTGGTGCCACATGCTCCTGAGATGTGCACCCTGAGAGAAGCCTGGAATCAAGGCAGGGAGGGTGAGCTCTCCCAATGTTGGCTGTGGGCAGCAATTCTTACTTGTATAAAACCCACCAAAACTTAAGGTTTCCATGGGAAATCAAAGTTCTAAGCAGTTTATTTCCTTTCTATTGGTAAGAATGGCCAAACCTCCAGACTTACCACAAGAGGTCCAGCACATGCAGTCCCCCAGCTCCACCTGGCAGAGCCTTGAAGCAGCGTGTCCTGCCCATGGCAGCGTTCATGGAGCCTGCAGGGAGGCTGGCCATCCCCGACAGGCAGCCCCACACCAGGCACCCCCTCTGCTCAGGCAGACCCACATCCCACGGCAGGCCTGGTGGGGCAGGCAGTGACAGCAGAGACCAGGAGCTACTCCTGGGCTGCTGGTGCCTGTTTGCGTGGCACAAACGATCTCTGCGGACACCTTTTAGCTGTCAGGGGACCCTGAACTGCATACAAGAAGTACCATATAAATGCACCTGGTAAGGAGTGCAGTTGGGATAAAAGATGGGGAAACAGAGAAAGACTGTGATACATAAAGGAGCAGCAGGTACATCTTGACCCAACAAAGAGGTGGCCAGTTGCTGTCTGTAGGAAGAGATTTGCATCTTTGCCCAGTATGTGTGTGGTCCAGAGACTGTCAGGCTAATGATGTGTTTCTCATCTGCTTTAAAGCCCATTTCCTCCCTGCTGGTACCTACTTACAGGCACGCCAAGGCACTTACAATAAATAAGAATCGTGCAAGCGTGTGCTGCTCACCATAAATCGCTGCTTGTTCTGTGGTTCTTGTAAAAGTAACAGGAAACTCTCAAACTACATATCCTATCTTTTAGAGTCTTCTCGTTTTGTCTGCTAATAATACTGCAATTATTAAACTCATATCCAAAAATCTATGTACTTAAAAGCATTTCTATAAAGTTTTCTCACTTTTCCTATGTCACTTATGTTGACTTGCAAACCTGGTCTGATATATTTCACTCTGACCCCACTACTTTCCACTCACTTTTTGTAGGGGAAAAAAGATTGTTTTCTTCTCCTGAATAAAAAAAAAAAAAAGTATCATAAATTTAGCAGTCAGGATTTACCTTTACTCCCAGGAATCTACAGTCCTTAATTTGCATACCTCTAACAATCAGATGCAAGAAACTCATCTCCCAACCACATCATGCTCCTACCTTTGTACCTTTGCATTTTCTCTGATCAAAATGTCTTGTACATTTGTGGCTGCAGAATCCAACTTCACCACAAGGCTCTAGAAACATTCTACAAAGCAGAGCAAGCAAGGAAGCAGAAGCAATGGCTGGCAACTTTTTGGCTGTTGATTTCAACTCCCGAAGCATTGTTAAAGTAGTCTCAGAAATAGAGCAGGCAATGACTACTCTTTGGTGCCTCTCAAGGATTATTTCATATAAGGATTTTGCTAAATCATTTGCTTACCTCCTCTGTGATATCAATCTTCAGAACTGCTGTGGTGCTGAAGGACGGGGAGCCTCGGTCTTTGGCCTGCACCACCAATGACCATATGCAGTCTTTGTTCTTCGTGATGTTGTGGATGATGTCCAGGGATCGGATATAGGATTTCAGCTTGATTTCCCCAGTGCTTTGGTCTATATCAAACACATTGGCTGGATCTGCTTGCATGATGGAATAATCCACAATGTTGTTGGGTTCTTCTGCATCTTGGTCTATAGCCTGGTAGGGAAAATGTAAAGAACAAAGAGATGGTTGTTTCTATGTTTGCCTGAAGACAAAACTCTAAAAGGTTCTGAGCATTCAATTCCGATACTATCCATGCTGAGAGATGACTGGGCTGTTTTTGTTTCATCTTGGAAACAATTTCCCCTTTTCTGGTATCAGCTGTGTTACATTTTCTAGTGAAAAACAGCAGGACTAGAGTTCTTTCTGTATAACTGATTTCTATTTGAGATTAAATAAAATCAGGAAAAACTGAACCGTAACCTATCTGTAGAATGCAAATGGTGCACTGCTGGGGAGTTTCTCACACAGCGTGGGGAACAGACGTGAAGTGAATAGAGAGCAATGGGATTAGCTCCACACATGTTAATGTACAGCTGCCTTAATTTTTGTGCTGTGGTATTTGCTCTACTACCATTAGGTGTTGTGTAATCAGGCCTCACTATATGCATTCAAATATGTGTAACGTAGGATGTTCTGCTCCTTTGCCTGTGAATTGTTGTGGTTTTTTTTTCCTCCTGTTCCACGCTGGATCAATGAATAGAGTTCCGCAAAGCAAAAGAAGTTGTGTGGTTGAGCATAAAGGCATGGCAGGAAGGTTAAGTATTCAAAACCCTGTACTTTCATTCAATCCTTTTATTTGGGCTTATTATGATCACTGAATAATCCAGGATCCTCCACCAGCTGATGGCTCAAATACTGTAATAGAATTTTATCTTTTGCCTATAGAATTTATGTCTCCTTCTCAGCAGTCTGTAAACACTATCATTCCATGCTTTAATCCATTTTTTTTTACACATACAAATGGATGTGCAAAATAAAGCCCCAGGAAAAGCCAACTTTCAGGCATTCACTATGATCCCTGAGCAATAAACAGCAGAGCTGGGGCTTTTCCAAAGCGCTCTGCTTTGTGACACACTGTGTGGTCTCTCACCTCTATCTTCACCGGTGACCCAATGATCATCGTCTTTTCCTGGATGTTTTCATTGAACTCTGGAGAGTGGTCATTGACATCCAGCACAGTGATAAACACTTCAGCCAAGCTGTATTTCCCATCTGTGTCCTCTGCCTTCACATAGAAATTATACTTTGAGTTCACTTCAGCATCTAACACAGCCCAGGGCTGGGTGTAAATTATACCTGTTGATGGGTGGATTAGGAACCTGGAAAAGAAGGATGGAAAGACTTTTGGGTTTTCTGATGACTTAATGTGTGTTTACAGCCTGGGGCAAAGGTGGGTTCTAACCACTGAAATGCTGTGCCCAAAGATTGGTACTCTTCACCTAACACCCGTCTGGTCGATGCTTCCGAATCATTCACTCTACCTATTTTTTTTGCTAGTTCTTTAGCCTTGAAAAACCAGAGAACTATCAGAGTCTGGTGTTTTTCTATCTATTGTGCATTTTAGCTGCATTTTCTGTTAAAGCCTTTGTCCTCAATAAATGCTCAGTGTGATGGCCTTCTCCCAGAGTGATTTCTTTGCGTTAAAACATTAAGGAACTGCCTATTTTTTTTTTCAGCTTATAACTACAACGTATTAGGTCATGTCCTGCATAAATTAAGATTGATTTATATCACCTCAATAGCTAAGGGAAGCATGCTGCATATCATATTTAAGCTCTTCACTTCTCAGAATGGGTAAGAAAAATGGCTGCTCTCAAATCCCCCAAAGTGCAGGGCAAATTATCTCCTCCAAAAATAATCACTTTTCCATAGACTGGCACTGGGATGGAGTGGGTGTTCAGATTTATCTGTAGCAAGTTCAATTCTACACATTTGTAATTACTCAGACACTGTCAAAAGTGTCAGCCAAAACACTGGATTTATAGAGAAGACACCAACCCAGTGTCTTTTTAAAATGGACTGCCAGTGTAGGCTTCAAGCAGGTCTTTAGCAGATGAAAGGTTTTATATACCCTTTAATTAATGTACAGGATAACAAAATATTTTCTGTATTCCAACCGTGAGCACAGTTGAGAGTGATTATAAAAGGGACACTTAATAATCCAGAATGTTCAATTATTTTCATTACTCTGTTAGATACAAACACAAGTCCTGAAGAAAGCCAAGACCTGGAGGAGGGAAGAGGTATGGGAACTCTTGGTGGGAAACAGTGCCCGTGCTGAGCGCCTCCTTAGCAGCCAACCCAGTCTAACCATGCAGAGAGGACTCTCATCACCCCCATTTTAGTGGCAGAATAGAAGCACTGAGATGTGAGGAGATTGCAGTAATGCACGCAACTCCCACTGGCTACTTGCATGTAGGATTACCTACAATAAGACAAATGGTTTTATCTTCAACAGTTAACACTCTTCCTCTTACTCCAGTACAAGCCATCTTTCTACCAACTCAACTGCATATCCACCAATGTAACCCCCAAAAAAATCACTGAAAAAAGTCATGCCTCTAATTGAAACACTCAAATCTGCATCAAACGGTGTGTTCAGCAGATCTGGAGGTTCCAGGGAAATCAACCCAGCCTTGCAGAGCCATGCCATTCTGGCACAAGGAAAAGAAAAAAACAATCATACTTAAGAAGGAAAAAAACCAACCTTCACATCTTAATTTCCTCATTCAACAGCGTAAGAACAGTGAGCCCGAGGGTCCCCGTAGCTCCAAAGAGAATAAAGTTGCACTCACATTTTTACCTAAATCCTTTGTCAACAACCTTCACAAGCTACTTTGCACCAGCTGCTACATTTTAAACCAAAGCGGTCTGCCTGCACGACGTGACCTTTGCCTGCTTGCCTCTCTGCAGTTAGCAGCCAGCTTAAGGACTTAGTGAAGAGCTCAAAATAATCCATCCTGGAAATGCTCCCATGTACGTATCCTTCTGGCTACAGAAGAGGTGCACCCTTAACACCTTGGATTTTGGACTTTGATTGTGCCTCCTAAATGGCTTTCACCTTAACAAGAGGAGTTCAGCTTTAATTCCAGGTGCATAATGTATGGAGAAAAATGGATTCTGGGGATGAGTGCCTGAAAAGCTCATTCATTTCCAATATTCTGCCCTGCAGCCCCATCACGTCCAGAAGCTGCATGTTCCAGCAGCAGTATCTGTGATGGTCCGTGACGCCAGCCATGGCTGGGAGCCACAATAATGGGCCAGGGCAATGGCTGGGATGGAAGCAGCATGGGAGAAACCAGTGTTTCAGGATGTTCTTACCCCAGCACTGTCCTCAAAGACAGGGAGTGGGGAACAGACATCATTACAAAATCAAGTAAGCATCAGATATCAGATTCCCTTCTTCCTTGATGCAGGACTATTAGTTTTAAATATATAAAATGCTTTGAACATCCAATGCAGCTGGCCTCCAAAAGTAAAGTTTATATTCTTGAAAGTCTTGTCATCTTTGATTTATTTTGCTGAGAGTTGAAACTGAACTATTCGTACAGCTATATGGAAAGGGAAGGGGAAAGAGCAAGGGATTTTTTTTCCCCAGAATTGACTTTTCATGACAACTAGACCGAAACCTCCTCTTTCTCTTACAAGTGTTTTTCAAATAGTGATTGAACAGACCCTGAGCACTGGTATTTCAGCTGCCTTATGTCTCTTTGGGGGCTTGTGGGTAAAATTCCATGGGTTCATGAAGCAGATGTTTAATGATCACACTAGATTTTCTGTTGTTGTTTTCACAGAACTCACAAAGAACATGACATAAATGTCCTTGAAAATAAGGTCAAGAATAAGCCTGTTCTGGGGTGTTGTTTTTTTTAATTCTTTTAAAACTCTGCTTAGAGGATATGTAGTTTTCTTTTTTTTTTTACTTACAGATCTGCTCCTGTTCCATAGATAGAGTACTTGACTTCTCCCCACAGCCCCGAATCTGGATCTGTAGCCTTAAGAAAAGAAAACAGGAGAGTCAGCCTTTACTAAATTGCAAACAGCACTGCTTCCTTTTTCTTTTAACAACAGGCCATATAAAACCCAAATGCTTTCCCTTCTTTTTGCCATCACATTTTAGGGGGAAATCACATAAACAAATATGCACCTAGAAAACTGCAAAATCCAACAGAAGGAAGTGTCTCTGGCTGTCCCAGGAAAGCTGCCAAGATGCCAGGCTGGTGCCCAGGCTCCAGCAGGGAGAAAGCCACTAGATGGCTCCATCTATTGACATTTAACACATCGTTCCTCTAATAGAGACGAAGCTCATCTCGATGACGCCAACAAACTGCCCGCTCCCAAGCCTTCCTAATTATCAGTTACATATTAATGTATATTCCCCAGACAAAATTATTTAGTTTATATAGAGTATTTTTAAGCCTGTTTGTTTGATTCAGTTTAAAGTAATGCATAACAAATGTTTCAATCTATACACACTATTTCAGCTTTGTTTATACTTTATTCACTCTTGTGCCTGTGTGACTGTTAGTAATGCAGATACTACACCAGATGATATCTCTGTTACAGACTCTGGTTGCTTTCCTTTCATAGCTCAGGATTAGGAAAGCTATTGATTTGGTAACAGCTACTTCCATAAGCTCCTGCTTCTCTGGTAGCTCTGAAGAGCTGTTACATTACACCACTGTATCTGGCCATCACAATTCATGGTGGCAATGGATGGTTCATTCGTCTTCCTTTTTAAATATCTGAAAACTGGAACAATGTCTTTGTTTTCTGTGTGGTTAACACAACACACCTGCAGCCCTGCTGGTAGGTGTTTTTTTAGGTCTTTGGCATGAGTTTGTCAGCTTCTCTCACCCCATAATTTTGACTGCAGCCCACTTCAGGACTGCCTAACTTTTCCTAAAACATTTGTAGGCCTGGGACTTCTGCCAGAATTGCCACCCTGAGTACTTGGAGTATCTCAGTTTGTCAAGTACATTTGTGAATCTGGGTCAAATACTGAGTTGACACCACGACAGTAAATTTTACATGGATTCTTCACCTACACTGTTCTGCACACCTTGACTCAGAATGGCCAGTTTTGTTGCTGCTGCAAAATTTTTCTAAATTTATTTTTTTTTTGCTATCCACCTCCTAGAATATTTTATTCCTCTTGCTGGAAAGATAGTGATGTTTGGGAGTCTCTATTTTCTACAGCTTTCCTTTCAGATTCCACCAATAACCGTTTCTGTATTGTTTATGTTCCACTTCTTTCATTTTTCCACCCCTAAAATTTTCCCTCAACACTTTCTGATTATTGAGTTTTCTTTCTGACTTGCAGCCAGCCTGTGCTGGAGATCTCTGGCAGCCTGCCTCCATCCTCCTTACCCGTGAGGCCTCTGCAAGGTGACTTCATCACCCACCGAGCCCCGCGTGGCCAGGAGCTCTCGGCTTTGTGATGTGAGATCTGTTTCCAGTCCCAGCAGCTGCATTAATTAATACAGCTCACACCCGCGGCTGGAAACGCTTCTCCAGCACACAGGACCCATGTAATACTTTGACTTTCTTTCTATGAAAATGTGAGATACCAGAAAATCTATAGGCATATTTTTCCCACTGTGAGAAGATACTTACCTGGGGATTTTTCTTTCCCAGCTCTAAACATTTTAATGTTATATTTTTGCCTTCATTAACTCCCTAATTATGCATTTAGCAGCCAGATTCCTCCCAGGAGGAGGAGACTAATACCTACTAAGCAGCCATCTTGTTTTCTTTGTACTCAGACTTAAGCAAGCAAATCCAGTAAATCCAATTCCACTTAGTCATAACTGAATCTTCCTGCTGGACACTGATTTGACTAGGGCTTTCTTAGTGCTCACACACCATGTGATTTGTCTTAAAAGCAGATGGCCTTTAATTAAAAACCAAACTAAATTTGTTGTTCTAAAAAATGTTTGCCTAAAACTTTTCCCCAGAAGTGATTTTTTTTTCTGTTGATTCTGGAAAGAAACTGGAGTTCAGTCTTGAAGCTGTATGATGAAGAAGGTTTGCTACTTATCTCTGTCCTCTGTTTTTAAGGCACTTGAACTGGCTCCACAGACAAAAAAAGGCAATTCTTAAGAGATTAATGAAACTTACTGTAACAGCAACTACGTTTGAGCCCCCTGGGGAGTTCTCGGGGATCCTGGCAATGTAGTAGTCGGAGGAGAACTTCGGGACGTTGTCATTGGTATCCAGCAAGCGTATCACTACGTCAGCTGTTGAGCTGAATTTCTCTGGTGTGTTCACCTCTATTGCAAGAAGCTAAGAAGAGAAAAACAGGAAATTACCACAAAGCAGCTTCCTCCCACTACCCATGGCACATTGGTGAATGCTCCTGGTTGGACCAGACAGTTCAAGGTCAGGGAGATGATGAGTAGTGTGCAGCCCAGGCTTTTTTGTGCACGCTTGCAATGGGCAATCAAGCTGTGGAAAGAGGACTTCAAACCCCTGTATACATGTTAGATTTCACATGATAGATGTGGCTGGTCATAACTAACTGACACAGCTCAAAAATCCATAACAGAAGCAAGCAAACACCCATCCCTGGGCAGCTCCTAGAATTTAGGGAACCACAAGTACTGAATAATTTTGAATAATCACACAAATTGAATGATGGTCCGTTGCAGAGGAAGCATAATTTCTTTATCGGGAAAGAAGTCAGGGAAATAAACTGCACCAAACCGGGTGAAGAGATGAGAGACCTGGTGCCCTGGGATGTCTGGAAGCAGCAGTACCCTCACCCCAAACGTATGGCGGTCAGGGACCAGGCACGAACAGCAGAATCCCATTTCACTAAGTTTGTGAGAACTCCTACCACCAGGCTTCTCGGGACTCTACCCACGCTGCCTCATACTAATTAGGGTTTTATCAGATACTCACTGGGGCTTTTGAATTACGTCATTGTCTCTGGGGAGGAACAGAGAGCACTGGCATAACACATTCTCATAACTCTGCTCATCTGAAAGGGCAGGCAACCACCCACAGCAACACCAGGGCCAGGGACAAGCCAGCGCCATGGACGTCCTGCAGAGCTTCACACCAGTACGTGCCTATCTCGTCCCTCAGCTGAGGGATGGCACTGCTGGGTTAGCAAGTTGGTTTCTCACATTGCCCCTTAACGCACAGGTAATTGATGCAGGGAAGAGCAGCCACCACAGAGAAGAGGGTAACCCCGGCGTCTGGTGCGTGGCAGTTCTCAGGAGGCAGCAGGGAGCTCTCAGAACCCTGCTTGGGAACAGACCTGAGCAAGTATTTGATAAGTTACATCCAAAGTCTCAGACAAGCGCTTTTCCACAGGACTTCACCTAATTTGCACTGTGTGTTTTCTCTCTTATTCTTAGTCTAACACAAAATAGCAGCAGTGTTTCTACTGTGTCTCTGTTTGCTCCTCAGTAGATTAGGGGAACGTCAGTACGAAGCCTGAGCTGGTAGAGCAGTGAGACTATCTCTCAGGCAGCCTGCGACTAAGCAAGAAAGAGCAGTTTCAGCAACAGGTACTGAGAGACACTGAGCCCTTCACAGCCCCCAGCCCGGAGGTCTGGTCCCTGATGAAGGCTGCATCACACAGAATCAGCACCAGGACATCAGTCTTGGCATCAGTAAGGGCTGAGCCCAAATGACCAACACATATGGTCAACCATTTGGTGTTCAAGTTTGGGCAGAGACCTAGTTAACACAAAGCAGGAGGGCTCAAGACAGCACTAACAGACTAGTAAACAGGACATTTAACTGAGATATGAGAAACTCAGCTGAAAAATCTAGCTGAGTGGGCTTTAACTCCCAGTAGACATATGTCCCGTGAGCTCCCTCAAGCAGGATGAAGCTTTGAGTTTCAGAAGGTGGAGCAGGGCTGCCACAGCATCTCCTGCTCCATCGGCGCAGCGCCTGGCCGAGAGGAGGGCTGTGGGAGCTCATCCTTTCTGTGCCACTTGCCCTCTCTGCCACCATGTCCCGTGGGGCAGGAGGTGTGTGATGCACACCAGCAGTGGCACCGCTGACCGGCTGCGGGGCACACGCTGCGTTCACGTCCCCACAACCTTCAGAGAGGTTTGTATCACTAAGAGGTGACAGGGTCTGGGGAGGGCAGGGAGCAGTTTAAGTAGGCAGGGGAAAGGCTATCTCAGTGTCATCCCCTGGAGCTGTTCCTACTGTGTGAACATTTGTAACGGTTGAAAATAAACAGTGATAGGGTTCTTGAAGAAATTCATCTCAAAGGATTGCTTGTCATTACTACAGGACACATCTGCTCTAAAAGGGGAGTTTGGTCACTGCGTGTCTGTGCTAACTTTCTCTTTGGGAGTCTCAGATGGTGTCACAGCAAAAGAAATTTTTGAAGGGGCAGTCACACAAACGTCAGCAAAAACCTGCTTATGAGCAATCTCAGCTCCTAACACAGCACAGAGATAAAATCTTATTGCTTATTGTGCGTGTGGAGCTGTAACTATATTATACCATCTGCAGTGAAATAATCTTTGCTACTGAAATCAGCCCATCTTAGAACACCTCATGAGGGCTTTGTATTTTGTTTTTCTACATTCATTTTTCCCCCCTCTCTCCTTTTAGCAGCCATAGTCCAGCTATGTCAACATGCTGACAACATCTTCCTTCAGGGAGGGATTTTTGTCAGCTTACCTGCCTGCAATGCCTTAATGCAGAGATTTATTGTTTGTTTTACACAGAGAGAGAAAAGAAGTAGCATAAAACCCATGACAAGGTGGGACAGCAACACCTGGCCCCCGGGGCAGAGGGACTTGAGAGCTAAGAGCCCAGGCTGGAGGGGTACGAATTGCCACAGCTGCCATACCTTGGGAAACCCACTCAGGCTCTTGGACAGCTGAAAAGGAAGGAGGTCCTGACTACCAACTGCAGTTAAGAGCCAGCCCTAAATGGAAGACAGATTTTCTCTACTAGCCTTTGCTTCAGGTAGTTTTTCAGTGAACCTCCCAGTCAAATTAGCTTTAATTCCTCTCTGGCATTTTACTGCTCAATAACAAATAAGACCAGAGAGATCATTGCTTGCAGAAAAAAACAAACCCAAAAATAGCTTTTCAAAGCTGCTGTGGGATACATGTTAAATAGAAATAAGAATATATTTCATCCACAATTCTAACTGGAATAACTACATTGGCAACTGAAACAGGGTAGGAAGCAATTTGAACTTTTCAGGGAAATGGAGACAGCAATGAGGTCTTTATAAGGTATTTGCTGCCATATACTTCTACCATATCATCCAGCTGCACCTTCTTCACTTTATATTTAGACAAAGGCTCTGCATTTTCAGCAAGGCCTATAGTCTTTCTCCATTAGAAATAATTTCATCCTCCAAAAAAAAAGTAACTGCTTAAGTTAAAAAAATATATATCCTTTTTTCCTGCCAATTAATTCTTTCAGTGTTCACGGCAATCACATTAACTACTTTGATTTCTATTAGTATTCATGAGGAGGCCATGTGTAACTTCTTTACTGGTCTTTTGGTAGTTTAACCTGAATAAATGTGTGCTTATTATAATTAGTTTCAGTAGCACTTTATAGTGCTTTCAGAATCTTCCATTTCAATACAGTAATGATGCCTCCATATTTTTGTAGCATCTATAGCCTGTGAAGCTCAAAATGACTAAGGAACATTACAAGAGGAGACACGAACCGTACTGCAGTGAAATGACTTGCTGAGGACACAAAGCAAACCACGGAGCAAGGGGAAGAACAAAATCCAGGAAGCTACCTTCTGGTCTGTGCTAAAAATGCCACTTTCTGTACAAAATCAAAACTAGTATATGCTAACACTCAGCTGGTTTTGGCAATTATTTTTTTTTTTAATTCTACAGGAATTGTCTACGTCATTCTTTGCAGTCAGAACTGAACCAACTACACTCATGCTCAGAGGCAGCTGACACAAAACCAGACTACTTCATTGTCTTGTTGAGGAGCCAATGAATCCCTCAGGGAAAGTGATAACGCCAGTGTCCAGGTTTTGGATGAAAGCTGGTTCTTGTATGGCTGGCTTGGAGCATGGATTAGAGAGCCCCAGATCAGTCTGCAAAAGGCCATATAGATAGATACACTCTGACAAAGTCAGTGAGCAATTTGGGAAAATTATCTTCCAGTCAGCTGGGGTCTTCAGCCTGCCAACACTCAAAAGCATGATCATGAACCAAACTACTTAGGACTAAGCAGGTAAAGTTCTGGCTCCAGAGCAATTAGGATCTCATCCTGTGAATTTGTTGTTGTAAGAGCAGAAATGGCCCATAGGGTTCAGTCTAGAATGACTCAGAGCCACCAACATGTGCAGTTTCCACAGAGGGATAATACCCAACATTTTGCACTGACTGGACTAAATTAGTCCACAGATGTGTGCATTAAACCTTGGAACTTGATGAGCCAGGGGCAGAAATGAGTTTCCCTTAGATGGTCTATAATGCCACTGACAGTGCATCAGACAGCTCCAGGTGGATTAAGAAGCTAAGTCCCATCAGATCTGTAAGCCATCATACACATCATATACACAGACAGAGAGGACCCAGAATTACCTTGAAGGTTAACACCTTGAATTTTTCATAGTCAATAGCAGCAGAATTTTCCACTATTATTGTAACCTGAGCCTCATTCAGGACAGTTTGGGGAACCACTCGGAAGATGCCACCAGGTCCAACAAGACGGAGGTTGAACTTTGCGTTGGCTCCCTGTGAATAAAAGCAGATACAGATTGTTTTCAGTGAACGACGCATTTCTTACGGCCTAGATTGGCTCGGTTTCTTCATACTGTATAAAATTAGAATGAATCTTACTGATTAGAGCCCTCTACTCTCCATCCCCTGGGCAAGAGACTGCTAAGAAGCTTACTCACATAATCCTTCCAGCGCTGGTCACAAGACGGACACAGCTTTTCTTAAAATAGATTGACAAGCTTGGTTGTTCTTTCAGTCATAATGGAAAAACCCTGCACCAGGACTGGCTGAGAGAGGGACTCCTGTGGCAAGCAGCCTTGGGCTTTGCAGCACATGCTGTGAGTTAGTGCGGGTGACAGATGACACCACGCGCACATCAGCAGGCAGGTCCTGCCTCCACCTGGTTCCTGCCAAGGAAATACAACCGAACTGCCCGAGTCAGGACAATGGACCCCTCAAAAACCCAGCCTGTGCCCTAAGAGCACACAGCCTGGGGTGATGATGTGGAGCCACAAAGATATACAGGTTACAAACAGAGGCAGAACTCCACAGTTTGCACCGACTGGGTTGAGCTAGCCCAAAGCTACAGCCATGGAACCTTCTGGAAGTTCATGCACTTGGGAGAACAGAGGAGCTTGACTTGTGCAGGACAAATATATGACGCACATTTGACAGCTCCAGATGAAGAGAGAAGTCAAATCCCATAATATAGATAAAACTATAGCCAGAGAGGCCATGGGAAGCAGCAATATCTAGAGTGCGAGTTGGGAAAAGTGAGCCAGACTGACAGACCGGTTCTTTTAAACCAAACTGGAGCATGGAAGAGGAAAGATGAAATGTGGATTCTCATCCTTCTGCCTTACTGGGGAGGTGTGAAAATGAGCTGAGCCCATTTAACCAACTCTGAGTTTCTCAAACAATGTCACAGTTGCACTGTAACAACCAGCCACACTGAGCGCCTGGCTGGTGCCATGTTCTCCCCCTAGCAAGAATCTTGAGATGAAGAATTTCTAATAATAAAGTTCACACAGGATAACTCTGCTTTCAGTAGTATCCCTGGAGGACTTGTTATGAACAGTTCTTGCTGCAACTCTAGCTCATGTCAAAAAGTAAAGTATTCAGTGGGAGTCCCCCAAGGGAACCAGAATGATCTTGGATCCAAACTCAGTGGTCTGTGCTGTTTGGTCATACAAACCCTCATAGCTACACAGATGACAACGGGCTCTTTTTTGCTGGGCAGTACAGCCAAACACACAAAACCAGAGCTGCTGGACAATGGAAAATAGTGCTGATGGGGAAAGTTGACTGGCTGACTGTACAAAGTCCACTGCACTTGGACAGTACATGACTGGAGGGGCAGTGAGAGAGAATTAACTCCCTCCAACAGCTGAGTGATTTCCGACAGTGATGCCCACCAAACCCAGATCTGCTTGGAGCAAGCCATGCTGCTGCGTGTCTCCAAGCAGACGGCCATAGGACAAGGGAACAACTGAAGGAAGAACAGCACTGAGCCCTAAGCTGGGTCTGTCTGATGAAGAGGGCTGGGGAAGAAATTTCTGCATAATGTTCTTGCAAGTAAAGATGGCATTTCCATCAAACTCTAGGCCTAAAACAGACCTTGCCCACAGCTTCCTCCTCCTCACCTGTACCATCCACTCCCCCAAAAGAAAAAGTCACTAATGGCTGTGACAGAAACAGACATATGTTGAATTTTCTTCTCTATATAGTCCTCTTGCGTGGAAGGGTAAACATTGCATTCTATACCTTAAAAGTAAAACAACTCAACCCTCCTAGAGTAAAGTCTTACACTGTACTAGGAAGCTTCTCGAGAAATCTATACAGTGTATTTAGCAATGTTTTCTGCTTATTTTATAGCCTAACTTGCAGCTTGAATATTTTGTCAGCCTACATATGATACATATATATTTTGTCTCAAAATAGAAGAGACGGGTTTTGCTTCTTTCCTTCTGCAGCAACATCCCCTGTGACAACAGCAGGATAGACTTTGAAAGCAGTCATTTATCTGCTTGCTGCAGAGCAGCAGGAGGGAGGGGGAAGAAGCAAGTGGGTTTGATAGAGGACAATACCATCAAACCAGCACAATACTGAGCACAGTTATATAAGAGCACTCTTTCCAATAGTAATACAGTTCTCAGATGCATTAAGCTTTTCTCTTGTCACCACCTAACCTCAGGCTAACTCAGATGGATGCCATTCATACAGTATTTAGCTTAGGGATCCCTATAGCAACCATCACCATAGTATCTGCGGGCATCACAGGTCAGTTAGATAGCAGGCTGAGATGGATGGAGCTTTCTTTCCTTTTCCTTTATCTAGTTAGAGTTAGTTTGGCTCTGGCATAATTTTTAAGATTACCTAAAAATATCATTCTAGTGGGAACAATTTATCAAAGCATGTATTGCAGACTCTGGCTGTAACATAAGGGCCAGAAGAACGATATATTGTAATAAAACCAATGTAAGTTATGGACTGTATTGTTTCCAGAAGGGGCGGAGAAGATACAGACATCAATTGCACTTGAAGTTACAAAAGTGATTAGAAACTCTAAGTAAATCTCCAAAGGGAGTACTTTCTCAGACATTACACTGACAACAACTGTATGTAACCAGTAGTTAGGGGAAGTTCATAAAGACTGTTCCATTTCAGTTGCCACAAGAAGTGGGCTGCAGCTTTATGTTAGCTTTAACATAACAGTATATGACAGAATAAATATACTTCTGAGTCCAAACTCTCTGTGTTAATGGATCCTACAACTACCTTGTCTGCCCTAGGCTTTTGGGGAACGCAGGTGAAATAACTGAGTTCCTAAAATGACATTTCCCACCTGACAACTTTTTCTAGTCACTGGGAAAATAGGGCAGGAAAAATTAAAGTTCACACAGTTTTGATTTACCTGATCTGAATCATTGACTGTAATCTTCAATCCCCTCAAGATTTCACCCTCTGGGGGATGCTCGTACATGGTTAGTTCAAATCTGTTCTGGGGACCATTTTCTCCGTAGAACGTTGGTGGGTGGTTGTTGAGGTCGACCACCCGTATAGTCACCACCGCAAAAGCGTACACCGAGACGTCGCCTTCCTGACTGACTTCTGATGCCTGCACAGGCAGGAGAGAGACAAGAATGATGTGGGTACACTCTCTTTCCACAGTTCCATGTTCAGGTTTTGTTCTGCATGTACAAATCACCCTAACACACCAACTTGCACGAAGATTCACAGCCTTCTATTTCTCTAGAAATCTCAGTCCATTTCACACTGAAGTTTATGATGATTAGAAGATTATGGTAATAAACCAGACCCAATAAAGCCCCAGTGAAAAAATTCTCTTCCTCATTTTGTGAGCTTAGTAACTCACCCTAGGTGAAAACAGTTCTCTAAAGACGGAAAATCTAATAGAGGCAAGATAATTGCTTGCCCAAAGTGTTGACAGAATAGAAAAGGAAGACAATCTTTAAATTTGCTGTGGTACCACAGGTAGCTGATTTTCACATTGCTGCAAGGACTGCAGCCTTGAAGACTGTGAGAAAAACTGTACTTGCAGTATTTAGGCAAATATTTGAAAAAGAACCATTGCACTTTTTTTTTCAGATTTATTTTCTGATTTACAATTCTGCTTTGCTGTCTAGATGAGCTTAATTTAAACAGGATATAGTTTGGACAGACAAGCAAACCTAGCTGCCATTTTTCTGAACGGAAAGATCAAATCTGTCTGGGTTTCAACAATTCCAACATGCAGCCTCGTTCACTGGATTGAACCTAAGACATTTCTTCTGTCAGGACAGAAACTCCAACTAGTGTTTTTGTAACAAAACAGCTATCTCTAACATGCTTTTTGCTCAAAGAGCTCAAAACCAAAGGCACCAGACTGCTAAATTTCTCCAAAGATGCTAGTCTGGTAACTGAGGTGCCTGTCACTACCTACTCTGGGCAAATACAAAAACCTCTTGGTTCCTCAGGCAGATTTAGTCGCCTGCATGAGCTCCAGGTCACCACAGATATAATTAGGGGATCAGAAAAGCTTGCAAGGGCTTAACTAATCCTTTATCTGGGAAGTGCTAGAAGACTGCAGTAAACCAGAGAGATTAGGGGAAGAAATGGTGCCTGAGTTTAACTCGGACAATGGGAACTCTGTGATCTCCCAGATTGAGCAAGCTGTTTGAGCCCACTAACAAGTGCCCTTGGGGATGTTGCACTGGTTCTGGCACTGTGCAAGGCCTCAAAGCTGCCTTTGGACAATATTGTCCTTACCATGACAAACTCTCATGGTTGTAATATGCATTTACTGAAGAAAACTGATACAGTCTTCACAATTTAACTCTACATTCTTAAACCCTTGGTCTTTAGAAACTGCTTATAGTAACGCAGCCTGTCACACTGATACTAGCTCATCAAGGTGTTAGCACGTGGCTGATCAATGCTTCGGGAGTGGATCCTGATATGACATGGCATGATCTACCTTAGTCCTACTACTAATCATAGATTTGACAGTTACCTATCTCATCACATCGAGGTTACAAGACATTAACTCTCAGTTTAGCGATAAAATCTGAAAACACAGAGAACAGTTACCTACATACTGTAAAGGATGTTGATTCTCCAGACTCAGAGATGAAATTAGGACAAGATGACTTCATTTGTAAGAAGTAATTTGAGACACTAAATATCCCAAGGAACAAAACTAGTTTGTTCTGTTCTATAGATAGTTCTGGCACTCTGCTCAAAGTCAACTATAAATTGAGGGACTTCAGACAATCACGCCTGCTCATGGCATTCAAGACAAAAAGTCTTCAGGTGGCCACAGAACATACCTGGACTTTTAGTTCATACACTTCTTTCTTGAGATGATTTGGGCTTTTTATAACAGAAATGGCTCCAGTTGTGTTGCTGATTTCGAATGAACCTTCACTTCCTGCAATGAAACCAAGATGCTCCAGTTATACGCCACACTTCCTTTATCTGAATAAGCATGAGCAATCAACCATACACTTCATTAAGCATATCTTTGTCCATATGTGTATCCATATCTATTAGTAGATTTGAAGCTGCTTTTCAAAAATGAAGCATTTTTATGCCTGGTCACAATCAGATAAGAACAGAGATGAGGGCAAAAAGGGTTGCCTCCCCTAGGAATGGCTCAGTAGAGCTCAGTCCCTATGGGCAGTTGCCCTCACTTTCCTCTTCCCACCCTGGTTAGGTTCCCTTCAAGTCTAAGCAACCAGGCATCCAAATTCGCTATTAATTTCTATTATGCTGTCTTCTTTATATGCTGGTTTAGACAAAAATAGACATTCCTCATTTTAATTAGCAAACGCATAATTAAGCCTCTGAGAAACAAGAACGTTTGTCTCACTAATATCAGCTAAGGTGAGAAGTCTGACAATCTGTCTAAAAAAACACAGTCACTCTTTCTGTAGACAGCATCTCTGGAGAGGCATCTTCTGGCCTTAGACATTCAGTTGTTAAAAACCTCACAGCCTCTTGCAAGGCTGCCCTGAATGAAAAGGGATTTTGGAGGATCTGGGCTAAACCCCAGGCTGTTGTCATTGAGGCTGAGTCTGACCCAGGCAGGACAGGGCTGCAGGCTGACTTTGCTGCCACCGACCTCACTTCCATTGATCTCAACAGAAGATGAGTTACAGGGCTGCAGGCCCTTGACTGCGGGTGAACTTGTGCTGAAACAAACACCAGCCTGCAGAGAGGCAGCGGTGTCTCCTCGTGATGTCTGCACCCATCTTGCCCAGGGAGGGGACCAGCCGGCAGCTCCGGGGTCCCTGCCCTGCTCTGCTGAGGGGCTATGGGCACCCCTGTGTGCTACCTCACACACAGTATCGGCCACAACCTGTGCTTCATGGCAGAGCCTACCATGGAAAGGAAAAGAGGAAATCCCTTACAATGAAGGAGATCAAGCCTTCAGAAATAAAGGATGATGACTGAAACCCCAGTCATTTTTCTTTTTCTCTCACTCAATTCCAATGCTGAGTTTTAAACCATCTGCTAGTATCCCATTTTGCTAATACCTGCAATAACTGCAACTTCATTAAAGTTCACTAGACACAATATTGAACAGATATTGACTCATACAATGGTCAATTATTAAGATACATTAGCCTGGAAAGCACATCCTGACTGAGAAGAAGCTTAAGTCAATAGCGGTTTCAAGCCACCATACTTCATATTATTGTCTAGTTATCACGGGGAAATTGGTAACTCAGAGTGTGTAGCATTATGTGTGTTCCTTTGTACAGCAGGAGGACTAGAGTGTTTTCTAAAATTATCCCACACTCCCTGGATAAGAAATTCTTATGAAGAATAAATTATTTCCTATTTGCCGTTAGCATTTTCTTGCCCTTTAACAACCCAGCCTGCAGGTATTGGGATAATGGCTTGTCACAAGTAATGCCAGGGTCTGAGGTGCAGGGGCAGAAATCTGTTGTCATCTTTTGTTCTCTATCTATTTCTTCAACTTTCTGTGCACTAAAAGCATATTCCCTTCCCCCTTTTTGCTAGCATTTCATGCTAGCAAAATCTAGTGTTAATGTGCATGAGGAAAGTCTGCTCTCCATTAAGTCCTATTTTGTGCTACTTAGCTGTCATCCCCTTTCATCTTCATTTTCCACTCTTTCCTAATCACTTACCTTTTTTACCCCATAGCACCTTTTTAGTCCTCCTCTATTTTCTTTGGAAATCTAGTATCTTTCCCCATTAATCCTATTTCCCTTTGACATTTTCCTTGATTCATCTGCCTTTGCTTATTCTCCTTACTCAATTTCTCCCTTGTCTAGTATATTTTCATGCCACTTATTTTTTTCACTCCTTGTTCTCCACCGTTCTTTTTACCTTTTCCCTTTTTCCATTTTTTCTCATATCAAGGCAAAACCTCAATTTCAACCCTCTCTGTCCTCTCTAGACCTCGTGTTTAGATCACGTAATGCAATGAAGAACTTACTGCGTAGCTCTGCAACTACACCTCAGATTTCTCTTATGAAATTTTGGGATCTCTCACACCTGGGATCTGAGGTGCCCAGATGCCATGGAAGTCTTGTTTTGGAGGAAGAGAGAACCAAACAAAACTGAAGTTGTACCTTGGAGTTTAGTTGAGCTAAGTTGTTGACTTCACCAGCTAATGAATCATCAATTCAGCTAAGTCTCACATTTATGCTATTAAAAGACGTGCGACAGACACTCAGAATAGCTGATGAAAATCATTAATCTTCTGATAACATCTACTTTCTTTCAATGCAATGTACAGCCAGTATCTCTTCACTGGTAAATATAATTTCTTCCAAGAAACCAGAGGATTGAATGATTAGCCACTTTAATCATAATATTAAGAAAATTATCCCTCTAAATACCACGTCTGGGTGTCCCAATGCATTCTCTCTCCTCCCAGATTAAATGATAGAGATACTCAGTAGCAGTGAATGCATCTCCCTTTGCACTTTCTGAAATGACAAGCAGGCTACTGATGCCTAACAAATCAGCAACATTAACAACCCCAAGCACACTTCTGTGAAGCAGATACTAAAACTCAGTGAATCGTATCTTGGCTGTTCAGTGGTAGACAGGGCCCTGGAGTTGTTTGAGGTACCTGACAGTATTTCATGGGAGTTTGTCTCAGCTTTATTAAACCCTAGCATATCCCATTCTAATTTAATGTCAGATCTAGTTTCGAATGCCCTTCAGATTTCATACAAAACAAGTTTACTCACCATTCACGATGCAATAATGAATACTGTTAGGCTTTCCTCTGTCTCCATCAAGAGCAACAACAGTAAGGACCTCAGAGCCCTGGGGAGAAATGGGAAATCACAGTCTGTGTGCTGAGATCAAAGAACAGTGAAATTGCAAGTGCGTATTAATAAACTGAACTTCCACAAGTCTTCCTGCAGTGAGGCATGGGAGGGCAGAGTGGGTACTTTGGCTTGTGCTGGATGGGGAACGCAGCAAGGGCTGTTGGGTCCCAGCCAGAAAAAATCAGTGCTTGGCTTTGCAGAGAAGCAAATGCTTCTCCTTGGACCAACTCCGTGTTGTTCCTACATCAATAGTTTCAGTTGTTCCCAGTGATGTTGCAGTCCATCTGCTGTACCTCCATAAGAAGTTGGGACCTCTCTGGCTGCTGCTCACTCCCTTTGGAGCCGCTGTGTGACCTGCCATCGCCAGCCTGTGGCCAGTGCCACTGCCTGCCCCGATGGCAGAGCAGCTGGATTCAGTCCACGGGCCTCAGCTATCCCAGGAGTCCCAGCCATGGCCAGGGACACCTGCCTCGAGCCTCAGACTTGGACAGAGGATTAGGAATAACTGATATGAGACCTGAGGTTTAATTTGGTTGACTATGAAGATGCCCTCTGTGTAGGCTCCCGGTGTCACTGCATGCCCCATGGCCACACGGTGTGCTGAGAGACAGGCAGCTGCTGAGGAGTCTGACCTCATTAAGGCCAGGCAGGGAGCAAAAGCAAACAGTGGATCACAAAGCAATTTGTCCCACAGAACATTTAGGGCATAAAGTTATGATGAAAATTATGGTGATCTAACTGCCCTTGAACCTTCACTGTTTTTCTTTCTGTGCTGTTGACCATATGTAAAGAACTTGTGTACTGGAGACCATTTGCTCGTGTGACTGCTCTGCCAACGCAGAGGGACAATGACCGTCAGCATTAAAATGCTCACCCAAGTGGCAACGAGCTGTGCAATTTAGGCCTCTGAACTAAAGTATCAATGTTTGGGGCCGCAAAACAGGAAACATTGAAGTAACTGTCAGTTAATCATAAATGGCAACAAGGAACATTTTCATGACAAGCCCTGAATGAATTTTTCAAGCAAGAGCAAGGTTCTGTTACAGAACTGGGAATACAGAACTGTATTTATTATCATTTATGCTGGAAGCTGCAATAAAATCTGCCTACTGGGCAAAATGCAGTGCAGTCCCTTTGAAGGTGACAGAGTATTTGTAAAGCCTGACAACTCCACCAAGGAGAAAAGAAGCAAGTTCAAAAAATTAACACCAAATTTGTAAACAACAATAAAAGCAGCTAGTGCATCTCTCTCTGTGGAGTTCATTCTAACAGTAAAACCCACACTGGGAAGGACCAATTCTTGCTTCCATCATTATAATATCATAATGGTGTAAGTTATGAGCTTGGGCTGGATGTAATTAACATTTATTGACTCCCATTTCCATGGTAAACACTAACTCCTGTGTGCACCTGATAGTTATTTTAAGATCTATATGCAACTATGCAGAATAAATCCATACATGTAATATCATTCATTCCAAACATCTGCGAAATACACAAGCATTACTTTTCTGCCCTGCTGAAATGTAACAGCCTATGCACTGAACAGCAATACACAGTCATGCAGGGGCTGCGGTGTACACTGGAGTTCTGGACCGAAAGTAGAGACACAATCTTTCCTGAAACTCAAAGGAAGATCAGGTGAACAGTGTGCAATCACACTGCCAGAGCCTAGTGTTGGGTAATTTCACGAGTAGATACCATTTCTTCTATGTATGAAGAAAATTTAAATTATATCTTATGTAACAGGGTGAAAAGCTAATCTATACACGCTATCGTGCCACTGCTCAGATATAGAGAAAATTCATTAGCCTGTAGCTTCAAGTAGCTGAAAGCATCATGATGGACATAATAAACTGATTTGCTAAGCTGTATACTTCCTTTTAAGCAAATCTGCTATGAGGCATTTCTGAGGTGATGACACAGCCAGGAGCTCAGTGTGCTCTTTGGACTCTGTGTCCATGATAGATTTGAAGTGGTACCTTCAGCAGCAGACACATGTGGACAAATACAGTAACCCCATTTGTAAGTGGTTCTCCTAAGTGTGTCCCTGCTTGCTTGATAACCTGGTGGGTTTTAGGCCTGGGAGGACTTCCTGGCTCATTTTGCCTATCTAGCCATCGCTGAGCAGAAACTATCCTGAGTTTTGGGAGTGTCAGGATTGCTTCTCCCCAGGTGATGTCCATGGAACAGCACAGAGTCCAGAGCATTTGGGTATAAATTGTCCCCAGACCTTGCACAATCAGCTGAGGTAAAAGCTAGATTTAGCTAAATACCAGCTAAAAGCACTGGGAGACCACACAGCACACAAACACACAAAGGCTTCTAAGCACTACGTGTTCAGGTGAGGTAACTGGCAACCTGCTTAAGCCTTCAGCCAAGTGCCTCTGCAGGTCTCAGCTACAGAAGAACTCTGAACCACTGTCTAAGCTTAGACCAACATAAATGGGAATAATCTTTTTTGACTTTAATGACAGCAACAGGAAGCTTTGCATGGCAAATTTGCAATGAACATAAATAAGAACAAGTTTGAGATTTTGTCAGCTCATTTCACCTAGGAGTCATATCAGAGCTTAGGTCCCAGTCTCCAATAAAACCTGAGCTAGAAACTAGAGGAACATCTTGACTGAGATGTGAAAGATTGCACTTGTTCTCCTACAGGCAAAACCAGCACTTACTGCGAGTGTATCCTCATAAACATATCCATAGTAGGGAGTCCCGATGAACATGGGGGGAGTGTCCTGAACATCCTCCACATTGACAGTAACCGTTGTTGTGGCTGAAAACACTTTGTTGTCTCCTCTGAGCTTCCCACCACCATCCTAGAAGAGAAGTCATCATCAGATCCCTCTGCTAAAACATATCTGCAAATCAGCTTACGGCATTGCATCACCGCATGAGCCTTCAGAAGCAGAGTCCCAGGAATCCCTTCTCTCTCGCAACACACAGATTAATCTCTGCTGCCCTATTCTCTTCTATTTTCCATTTGTCCTGCTCCTCTCTGATTAGGAAGACAGCTTGCAATGTCTCAGAAGCCATTCTAGTATTAAAAGTGGTTGTGTGTGTGATGTAGTCATACACCATCTTTTATCAACACCACAGGGGATAGGGAATTCAAGTTTTTTGAGGGGAAAAAAGAATGCTAGAAACAGATGCAAAAAGTTAGTGACTAAGGTCGACAGCTTTTCATCCCACCTATAGTCTAGTCATAAACACAAGACAATGCACAGTAGCAAGGTAGTGCATTTCTAGAGGGAAATTAAAGAGTGTGCATGATCAAAGTCTCCTAGGGACTCTTACATGATAAGGTGAAAGCATGGAGGAGCTGTGCAGCCAAGAACTGTTAGATAGCCACAGTGTATAAACAGTCTCTGGGGACCTGTCTACAATCAACTCTGTGCTACTCATACAGCAGAGCCAATTAGAAAGATGACTCGCAATTTCAGAAGCTTTTAACACCCTCAGTCTCAGGGCACCGGCTGGAGGTCAGTCCTCGTGCTGGTGTATAAAAGTGTAAATTGTTCATTGTGTCTGCTGTACCAATTCTAAAAATTCCATTTTTTGGATAAGATATGCTCTTTTTTTTTTTCCTCCTTACTGCCCCGAAGACAGCATTTAAGCCAAATTTTGTTATCTGCTGTACCAATTCTAAAAATTCCATTTTTTGGATAAGATATGCTCTTTTTTTTTTTCCTCCTTACTGCCCCGAAGACAGCATTTAAACCAAATTTTGTTACTTCTTCTCAAATGAACCCTGGCTAAACAAATACATAAAAAGATCCGTATGTTTTTCATAAAACATGAGAAACTCAAAGTCCCCATTAGTAGCAGCAAAATCATCGTCTTTCCACCCATGCGAGCCTGTCCGTGTGACAGGTTCCCACAGGATCCTGAGAGACTTTACTCCAGAATCCATACACTTTTAATGCCTGCTATGAATCTCAGCCGTGCCACAGGCACACCACTGCTGAGAATGACAGCAGCGAGAAGGGATGTGCAGCAATATTTGCAGGATTTGAATAAGCTCCTGCCACAAGGCAGCAGAGAAGTGAAAGAAAGAAACATCCACAGATATTTCCAGAAAAGAAGTCTGCCACTTGCGCTGCACTGTGTCCTGCTGTGCCCTGTGTCTTACTGTGGCTAACGACTGACCCACACCTTGCCCTTGTTGCAGGAGGGCCACGGTCTGGGCAGCTCGAGGCAGCCCTGGGCACCTACGTTTGCCCAAAGGCTGGTACTTCTTGAAGCTGGGGCTGTGTACACCAACCCTTCACTTCTAGGTGACTCTCCAAATTCTGCAGTGGGGGTCACTATCCTGGCACCGGGGCCTGAGCAAAGTGTGGGAAACCCACTTCCAAATGCCTCCAGACATTGTTCAGCAGCAGACACAGGTCATCTTTCCTCCCACACTTTTCCACGTTACCCCACATACCTCCAGATGTTACAGAGGGAGTGACTGTGCTGCTTCAATGTTATAATTCATGTTTTAGCAACCCTTTAAGTCACATTGTATTCAAACTAATCAGTCCTACTCAAATACAACCCCCCACCTCCTCTAGTCTCAGAAAAAAGCTTTATACCTTGGCTACGACAACAACAAAATGTGTTCTTGATTTCTCATAGTCCAGGGTGACCCCTGTTTTGATGCGCAGGACACCACTGTGACGGTCTATTGTAAACTTATTAGCATGGATGTTCTAGAAGAAAAGAAGAAACAGCAAGAGATTACAGGTATGGAAATAAGATTGCCGTAGGGATTCATCTTTTATTTCATCTGCTAAGGGAAAAGACTAGAATAATGATACGGTTTGGGCGTATAATGTATTTGATGAATTTCACCTCTGTGTGTTTATGAACAATTCATGAACCAACCACAAGTCTCTCATTATTCAGAATAAATCAGTTACCTGCAATGTAGATTTTTTTAATCTTTTAGTATTTCATTGTGAAATCTTAAACTTTGGTTAACACAGTTCACTGCATGGAAAGAGGTAGGGAGGCTTAACAGAAAAAAAGATGAGGGGAAAATGAAAAAGAAAAAAGATGTTATCCCTCAGTGTTTCAAAGTTCTACTAGCTTTAAAAAAGCAGGAAGCTTGCACGCATGGATTACTGTCAATAGAGTGGTGTTTGGTGATTTTCGTGACATACAAATAAAACCTAAAATACATCTGATTTAAAAAAAAAAAAAAAAAGCCTAAAAAAAGTCTCCCTCCATTCTTCTGGGCTGGAGATATCTATAAACACACCTCCATTTGGAGGCCATACAAAATGGCCACATGTTGGCCATCTTGGCCTTTTCAGGAGACATCACCACCTGCCTTCATCAGACTTTTGGAGAGGGTTTTTCTCTGTGCACTTGAGAATTCCCAGAGACTGTGCCAGAAGACATGGCAACATATTTTCAACAAATACATGTATTTAGTAACCTTTTCTATCACACAAACATATCAACTAGATATAGATGTTTGAAATTGCTGTTCCTTGGCTTCACAGTTTATCAGCTTACTGGAAAAATCCCTGTACAAATTTGAATCCTGCAGATATTGTATTTTAAATGGATCATAATTGGTGAAATCAAACCTAAATTTCAACAAGGCACTCAAGGTGTCCTTTTCACAGTATACCCAAGCTCTTAACAGGATTAACTTTAGTACTATGTAAATATCTCCCAACTCATTTCCATACTTGTATCCAAAGTAAATATTGTAACAAAGTGGTTTTTTGTATTTTCTTTCTATTGCCTCTTGAATAAGGAGAACTGCAGCTCATCTGGATGAAGGTGCTTGCAGGAAGAAGAAATTTGATGTATATAATGCAAAAAGTTGCCCTTTTGGCATGCAGGAAGTCTGTAATACAGAAATTCAGCTTTAAATACAGAGCCCTTTCTGTTCTTCACCAGTGGGCAACACCTGAAAGGCTGGTTACAAGTGGGTATGGCTTTGTCAGGGAGAAGACCAAAGACTTAGTGCCTTGCATTTCACACCATGATCTGGGTCTCAGTTATGCACCAGCCTGCTACACCAGAGTGCACGTTTGGGTTTGCAGCGCATTTTGCTTTCTAAAGAAAGCTATTTCATGCATTAGAAATCCTATATGCAGACAAGATTATACATTAGACTTGCTCTCCCCATTACTCCAAAGAAAGGGCCAAGAAGAGCCCTGCCGTGAGGAGTCCTGCTGGCAAGCACAGGAGTGACAGTGGCAACTCCAGCTGCTCCTCCTGCCTGCTGGACTGCGCTTGGCTGCTCGCAGACAGACAGTTTTCGTTTGGTCAATGCTTGTTTTCTTGTGCACGGGACTAAATTGGTCCTACAGACACTAATAGCAGCCTCAACCCTCAAAATCTTTTTTTAACCTGGTTTCTGAGAACTCAGTAGATGAGAGGTGATTTTTGAAGGTACAAGTATTACCTTACCTGCAAGAAATAGGTGATACTTCCTCCAGAACCTGTGTCTTTATCCACTGCCTCGATCTTAAAGATACTGCTGCCAGAGGGAGTGTTCTGTGGCCAGGAAGAGTTACCAGAGTCACACAGAAGTGGAATACCAGGTGAGTTAGAAGAAATGAAAAATGAGCATGCAAGGAGGCAGCAAGAGGGCGATGGTAGAAAGAATATAAATGCATCAAGGGAACCAAAGAACAGAAAGAAAAGAGGGAAGAGATTAAAAATGGAGGAAACTGGAGAAGAATGAGAAGGAAGAAAAACTTTTTGGAATACAAATGACAGGAAACCTGAGCAAAGACAGAGCACATCCTATTCCCGCTGAAGTAAATTCTAAAAACTCCCAAAAACTCACCTCTAGGAGCTTACCCACAGAACAGCACACCCAAAGTACCTACAGACTTATTCCCTAAGTTTGTGTAAATATCCACCCAGCCCCCAAAACAAAAGAATGCAAGTTAGTCCTGCACATCATTTTATTTTACTGAAAACATACTAGATCCTCTTTACATCCCACTGAAATATACTTCCAGTTTGCAAAGGAACTTCACCAACCTCGGGGACTTGGACTATGTAAGGTGTATTGATGAACTCCGGGCTCTCATCATTAGCATCCATTACAAGGATCCTCACTTTTTCAGAAACCTGGAGTAGAATATGAAGAACATATTATGAGTCAAGCTGATTTTCAACATGTACCTCTTCATGTGGCTACTAAGGTGCAGTAAAAGGCAATAAGAAATTACATTGTAATAGAGTATCTTTGCACTATCAAAACTGAGCACATAAAATACAGAAAAATTCCATAATGCAGAAGAATTTGCTTTGTGGAGAGCACCCAGATATCTCCAAACTAAGTAAGGAGCCTCAGAGTACTTTATAAATTACAGATTGGGGCTAATTTTCAAGCCTTTCTTCTTCTTTATGCCATTCAAGTTACCATGATGTATTTTATGAGAATAGCTAAAAGACTGTAAAAGTCGGTACCGGACAGCCAAGAGCACCCATTAATGCCTCATTTGATATCATGATACTAGGTTAATAGCATGCATCATTTGGATGGACAAACACATGCTACTAACACATAACAATCCATCTCGAACAAAATATGTGTTCTCTTTCTAAAAATACAGAAGCAAACATATTTGACCAACTACTTCCCAGTTGTTTGCAAGTGGACGTGTAGATGTGATCCCAGTATTTCCTGTTTACAGAGTTTGCCACAGCAGTTGTGCCTGTAGGATGCTGGCACCTCCCAAAAATTTGTTGTACGAATCTCAAATAATTTGTTTGAGATGAGGAAGAGCTTGAGAGTTATTCTGTCTTCTGGATAGTAAGAGGGTCCCATTTTTGTGGCCCAGGTCCTCTTATTAGCAGACTAATATCCTGGCTGTGACAGCATTTGTCCATCAACTAAAGTGCCAAGGAAATTGTAGAACTAGGACTGGATGCTTGTGTAATGCCTCAGAAAAGTCCTTAATGATTCGAAGCGATCAAAGCTTTATTCAACAGCAGACTAGAAAACCCCCACCCCCTTAGCTGAAGCAAATCTTCTTAATGTCATCCTAGAGAAACGTTGCAGGTGTGGAGGGACAGCCAGCTCTTGGGTGTCCAATACTAGTGCCTATAAAGTCATGCACTTCTTCAAAAAGTCTCCAGTTCTTCCTTAGGTATTGATTCTACTGAGCTGACAGTGAAATTTCATAGGAAGCTCCTGTAATTCTGCAGGCCACTAAGTCAGTCTTTTAGCTCACGCTACATTGTAATTATCCTCAAATAGCTGAGCAAGGAGCTGGAGTAAGACCTGAGTCACTGGGAGTTCAGCGGCTCTCAAAACAGGAGGTGAGACTCTAACGAGATTATGTTTTTTGACAAAATTGGATAGTCGCTTTAACGTAAATTAATAGGAGGATGTATGTGGGGACAGACAGTTTGACAAGCTACAGCATAATTAAATACTTACTGTACTCAGGCCATCTGAAATACTGACAATAACTTCAATTTCATCTTCCTTCTGTAAACCAAGAAAATTCTTTTGTTAGAGAGATGGTCTTTGCCCTGATTGTAAAAAGGACTGCAAGTTTAAATAAATCAGCAGGTAGATGAAAGCAACAACTAATACCACAAAGCAATCACAGCAGAGGCTAGGAAGACCCCTCACAGGCTCCAGCTGTGGGGCTCTTTGGACTTTCCATGGCTACTGTCAAGAGACAGTTGGTCTGGGAATCCCTGTTGTCCTGTAAAGTGCTAGTGAAAATCAGTCATCTTATTCAAGAAACACTCCCTAAAAAGGCACATTGGCTCAAAATTCTTCTGTCTCAGTATATGGTATTTTGAAGGGTTTATTAAGTACTGCATACCCTTCCCTGCAAAGGAGACATGAAGGATTCAGTGCCTGTGTTCCCAGAATAAGGCTGCCTTTAGATCAGTGTTGCTGGGGACATCTTTAACCCAACACGGTTACACGTGCGCTAAAGGGCTATGGTGTAACTAGAGAAGTGTCCTGGAGCACAGCTTACACAAATCTCTATTTCCTCCTAATGACAGGAGAGTCCCCTGTCTGAGGATCAGAGAACTGTAACTGCCCCTGCACTCTTGACAGGGTGCAGTTGGGGGAAGATAGGAATACAGAGTAAATTTCTCTTTTGGCAAAAGCTGGACAGACAGCTGCCAAAAAATTTGATAGCAATGCCAGTGGCGCAATTCAACTGGAAAACAACATGATGGGTGAAGTATAATGTCTCAGAATTGCAAAGTATATTACATGTTTCAGGGGCAAATAAGTTGGCATTGTCCCTCAAAGCCACAGATCAAATTAAACGGAAGGAAATTCCACGAACACAGAGAGTGGTGCCATTTCACTGTACCTCTCTGTCAAGCTCCTCGATCAGCGTAACATTTCCAAGGTTCTTGTCGACAGAAAAGTAGCGTCTTGATCCAGCTTCATAGGCCAAGCCATATGTCACGGGATCTCCTTCTGGATCGGTTCCATTCAGAGTGTACACATGGGTACCTGAAAAATTGGCATTCAACAGCATTTCCCTGTGGTTACTTCAATCAGCGAGTTTTTCACTGGTCTGTTCCTTAGGAACTTGGCTCCCCTGTGGCAGGCAAAGCTTTTGTGAATCAACCCCAGTTACTGGGAAATACAGATAAGTAGGCAGTTTGCTAGTCCTGATTGCCACTTTTTAGCCTATTGGTTAAGCTGAGTTTCTCAGTGCTGGTTTCTCTCACTTCAGGCTCTTTCCTGTGGAACCGCGCCGAGATCAATACTGTTCACACCATCGTGTTTACACAGATGACAAGCTCTTGACTAACTCTCAGCCCAGGTGAGTCAGAAGTGATGCTGTTGTATGACTTGGTGACAATCTCAGAAGTACCAAAAGGCCCTCACACACCTCTGCTCTATGGGAACAACAGACTTGCAGGCAGAGGATCCGGCAACTGAAGGCAGCACTCCCACAGGACTGGACCCAGACTCTGAAGCTCAGAAGATGCAAGGACATTTGCAAACTTTTCCACTTTGAGAACTAATAGATGCAAAAGTCTTCTTTCCTAATTTGCTCCCCCTCATTAGCTCCCTCTCATTAAATTCTCTACTTAACACACCCACTCACGCTCATACCAATGAATAAATTCTCTAAACTCATCAATGTATTTCTTTCACAAGCTGGGGAAAGAGAGATTGTTATTTCTATTTTTAAACATTTGAGAAGTTGGTGCCAGTTTTTCCAGTAAACTGACTTTGTTTACCAGAAGTGATACTTCCTGGGGGAGTTATAACACCCACGTTCTCAAAACATGGTGAGGGTTTATTGGTATTATTTTTTTAAACTTACATGTCTGTTATTCTACTGTGCATTAATATCTTCACCCAAATAACTTCAAGCACTTTACAAATATCAGTTAGCCGAGTCTGAAATATAAACCACCGTTGTTTCCTTCCAATCTGCTAATGCCTTGGGTGAGTTACCTGAGATATCCATCATACAGTTTCAGAACAGAAACTCTGCTTTACATCTAACAAAGTTCCCTGCACTGGAAATAGTGTAGCCAAGTGACTGACAGGTTAGTAGTGAGTTTTGCCTGTACATGGGACACAAAGATATGATGGAAGAATCCCCGCTAAGAAAGCTAGCATGAAGTCAAGGAACAATCCTGTTAAAGGGAACTCAGATGACTCCAGTTTTAAACTACTCTGGTCCTGAGTTCAAGAGATTTTTAATGCTGTACTCAAAAGTTAGTAATCTTTTTCTCATATCCTCTCTGTAGTGGCAGTGGAGTTTTTCACTGACCAGATCCATAAGCTTTGTTTAACTCTAGAGCTTTGGTTGAGGTCCTGCCCACAACACTGACAGGTCAGCTTCTCAAATGTGTCCTCCGTTTTGCAATGCAACCTTCTGCTGCTTGTTTGCTTATTCCTCCGCATGCAAAATGTAAAGCAAACAGATCAGTGGGCTTGATCGACACACAGCCACCAGGCATTAACAGTGACACTGTCTTCTTTGCATAGCAAGACTTTATGCCAAGCCACATGGGATCTGTGCTCTCTTATGAGTAAACTCTTTTATGACAATAACCAGGGCAAAATTTGGGCAACTTTATACAGAAAAACATTCACACTGCAAAAACCAATGGGCCCCAAGGTGCACAAGCAACACACCCTGTGATGAGTTATGAGCTGGCTCAGCCAGCCAACAAATAGTCAAGATTTGCAAAACAGGTTCACAAAAATAGTGTCCTGAAAAGATAGCTACATCTCCTGATACATCTCTCTATAGAAGTGACAGAAATTTCATGACTATTGAAGATTCTGCAGCACCAGTACTGACTGCATTTATTCTTGTTTTTTAAAAGCTTTGTCTTAATATCACAGCTGGGGCCAAATGGAGAACTGGGGTGTCGATTGCCAGCACTTCACTGACATCATTATCAACACAGCGCTTTTCTTCAGCCCTTTCCAGTCATTAGAAGTTTTTACTTCTTAGTTGCATTTCTGCCCTTCTTCACTTTTCCTGTCCCTTCCAGTTCACACACCCCTGCCTGTCCTGCCTGTTTCTAGGTAGGCAGATGCCTGCAGCAGCTGCTGAGCAGCACTGCCTGTGCAGGGGAGAAAGAGGATGGACACCACGACCCATGTCTGGGGTCTCTTGGAGCCTGTGGGGGACAGCCAGGCAGAGGGTCTGGTGCTGTGACTGGGGCTGCCCCGGACACCCAGCCCCAGCAGTGCACAAACTGCAACCCACTCCTCAGGGACCACGGGGCATGTGCTAGAGAAGAACAGGCTGTGAAAGTTTAGGTGAATACACTTAAACCTGGGCTTGTTCTTCCAGTCTCAAAGTTTCCTCTCCTGCATTTTCTAGGAATTTTCTTGTAAGGAAAACAGGATCTTTCTTGCTGCTAAATGTCAGAAGAAAGATTGATATTGGTACAGACTGAGATTACTGAGGTTTCTGAGCAAGTAATGAAGGACATCATTGATCTTTACAGTGGACTGTTTTCTTCCTAGCTAAAGCTGATACTTCTTAATTTTTCATAATACAGAATACTTGTGTGCCTTTTAAATTGGATTGTGGATCAAAATTTCTTTTCTAGCTCATTATAATTCCTAATTTTCTCTGAATTGTAATTTCACTCCACAATACTCTCCATATCATTAACAACCCGGGAACACTTCTCAGCACAGTGTTAATGCCAATTAAAAATCTCCTCTCAGTGTGCTGCCTCTACTTGCTGAGAAGGAAATAAACGAAAAAAAATATCAGCTAAAATCTTGTTGGTAAGTAGCAAGTAAACAGCCTCTCCCTGACAGAAAGATAAGGGAATATAAGAGTCTTTATCCAGGGGTATGGGAAATGCCATGGAAGGGCCCCGGCTGGAAGAGCTGAATTCTCTGAGTACCATGGGGATGGCACAGCAGGCTGGGGTAGGGAAGTCCTGGGGAGCTGGATGCTGCTCCCTGCTACAGCTGCTTCCCAGGAGCCACGCCAGGCTCTCACTTCATTTTCCCATTCCATCTTAAAAGTCATTTGCAATTTGCTCCTGCCGCTCGGGCTGAATGGCTGTCCCATGATACCATTGCTCCATTTTACTTCATTTCTGACTTAAATTTATTCATGGCTAGCCTCTGTCCATGTGCCCTGGGACTGGTTTTGCCTTCTCACTGAAGACACACTCTCCTCTCTGCTGTGTGACACTCAGCAACCAAATCCCCTGCCTGCCAAGTTAAACAAGGCAAGCACATTTCAGACCCATGCTCAGTCCTGCTGTTGTCCTTTGCCACCACAGCTGACAAAATGCAGAGAGGGATATTCATGGCATGCTCCCAGGACAGGACACCTCTCTCCCCAATGTCCCAGCAAACACCATCTTGCCCAGGGTTAGATGCCTGTTCTCCACCTGTCCCAGCCAAAGGCTTGTTCTCCCACCAGGAGAGGTGATGGACAGTTAACACACAGATCACACAGGGCTGGTTTACACTGTAAGCACAGGGGAGCTCAGGCTCCTGGAGGGCACGGACCATACACCAAGACTACATCAAAAAGGGCTCCTTTCCCATTCACTACCATCTACTGCTCCTTCCTGAGCTCACCCGGGTGGTTCCTGCTCCCTTCGGGCACCTGACACACCGCTACTGGCTGGCAAAGTGGAGACATGGCCAGGAGCAGCAGCCCAAAAGCCATGGCTGCTGCAGCTGCAGCCAAACTGGCCTCACAGCTGCAAGCCCCTGCAGTGGGGAGAGGGGGCAAGTGCCCGAAACACCACCCCACAGACAGCAGCAGCGTGTCCCCACAGCAAGCAGGCAATTTTCTGTGTCTGCAGTTTCTGCAGAAGGAATAAAACACCTGTGAGCCCTCAGCCCATCTCTGCTCAGTGCTCTGCCTGGCGGGGGGCTCCCTTCCGCCCCGCGTTAGCTCTGCTGCAGCGATGCAGAAGGCAGGATCTGCTCAACAGTTTTGTTCTGGTAGCTCCTGGCTTTCCCAGGGGAGACATTTCAGTTTCTGCACCTTCAAAAAATTTACCCTTTCTGGAGTTATCTGAATGTCTTAGTGGGTCTCTAGATTTCAAGACACAACTTGGGCTAAATTGTCCATGTCTGTGGCCTTTCGAGTCAGAAAGGAACTATCATTTAAAAAGTATCTTGTTCATTCTTTCATTCAAGTATTTTTTTGTGACAAGGAGGTTTTGAAAGAAATTGTAGGCAGAAAAAATTCTTTGTGGATTCAGCTACTATATCTGTGATGGATGAAATCCAGAAACACATACAGAGAGATGGCAGAGCACCAGGGTGAGATCGCTGAAGGAAGGACCAGGAAACAGGGTAGCAGGGACTCTCACCAGTTTGGGAAGCATCAATTGGATCAGGGTGATAGAAACAGGGAAGGAATGATGGATACCAGAGGGGACAAGAGGACTCTTCACAGCCAGCTCTGAATGATAGGAAGAAAGGAGACCAGCAGCATGTAGGAACAACAGGGGAAGCCTGAAGGATGGAGGGACCCGAAGTGGTCAGTCAGCCAGTGGTGGGTAGCTGGCAGCTGTAACTGCCGCTGAGAACTGGCTTTTAAGCGGGGGTAGTGCATACTTAGGGGCATGAGGAAAAACAGAAAGGAAAAACACAAGGATGAGAGACACGCAAAGGTCTCCAGAGCACCAATGACACTTGGGCTGTGGGAGAGTAATGAACTTAGGCCTTCCGAGTATGCTTCAATCCCTTGCACTGCAGCTGTTCTCAGCCCCACTCTGTCCCCGCTATGAGGGCTTACAGGGATTAATGAGGTAAGATGAAACAAACAACCTGAAATAGCATCCCACACACGCCTTAAGACCTTGATTAAGAGCACGCGTACATTATGTGTGTACACAGGCAACTCTTTGCAAAGAGCTAATCACCCACCTGCCCTGCCAAACAGCCACACAAACTGCAACTGTATTTCAGTTCATAACTATTACCATTCTTCCAATCTGGCACTGTAAGGGGCTGCTGTTCTGGCCCTTCTTACCTCGAGGGGTCTCATGCTTTGGAGCAATAAATGGGATCTAGGAATCTGCGGATACTTTCAAGCTTTCATACAGAAATAGTATTTGCTGCTTATTTGCACAAGGCAAATGAAGGTCAAGTTAAGGATGATATAAGCATGATAATGTGATTTTCTTGATTTTGACACGTTCTTGCAGCTGCAGCATCGCCATTTCTCCTTCTACAGTTACATAGAGAATCCATTGTCTCCTTTTGGTGCTCCAGAACATTGCATGTCCCTTGCCTGCAGATGCCTGGGAAAATAACTAACACACACCACTTTGCCAGCTGCTTGTAATCTCAGCGGGGCCACAGACCGTAAAATTCCTGGAGGTTTATTGTTCATTGCTCAGATCAGACACTGGCTACTGCCAAGAAAAGCATCCTGCCTACAACTCTAAATTTTATGTAAGCACAGGGAAGACCTAATGGCAACCTGCCATTTTTGCAGCACCTAAGAAGCTTGAGTGAAGCCATACAGAATCCAACATACAGAAGTTTTAATTCCCCTGTTTTGTCACTGATCATCCTGCTCAAAATGAAAGATGGCTGCTGGAGCGTGGGTGCTCGAGACTGCACACAGACACCAGAGACCAGACTCCTCCTTCTTCTGGAGGAGACTAGGGTAGAGGGATGAAGAGTAATAGCCTCCTCTGCAGTGCAAGACCCCTCCCTGTGGCCGCAGAAAAGGGGGCCTGGCACCCATTTATCACAGGCAGAGAGTGAGCCCTCACTGCACTCTGGCAAGGAGCTCTGACTGTGCTCTGATGCAAACATGGGTCCTCTTGCCCTGTGCAAAGCTGTCATTTGTGCCCTCCTCTGGGACTTCCTCGCCGGAGCATCCCTGAGGAGCGGCTGTGCTGACATGGGCAGTGGGTAGCAGCAGCAGTTTGCACTGAGCAAACCCCAAGCAGCCGCATCCTAAGGGAACTTCCCAAAGTGCTTTCAGAAGAGAGGACCCTGCAGTACTTACAGCTTTTAGCCAAGGTGTTCCGGGAATTAGCCCAAAGAAGCACTGGCAGCTGTGTGGCAAAGCTACCATATTTGGACTTCTCAAAAGTAAGTTCTTGCCTCCTCCTTTCCCAAGGCCTTCTCCAGACCCTTTGCAAAAGCCTGAACTCAACACCTCCTAACCTTTCAACTCAGAGAGATGCTTTTGGTGGCACCTTTGGAGCTGTAAGCCAGAAGCTGCTTCTCTCTCATCTTTTAAAGCACATTTATACAGCAAATTGGAAGTACAAGCCAGCCAATGTAAAGACATAAACACATTCTGGATGAAGCCAGCAGGCATGAGGCACAGCAGCACTGAAGCTTGAGCTTTATCATGGCTGCAACCAAAACATAAACTCCCCAGGGACCTCTACATACCTAGTCTGGTTGCTAATGTTACAAAAGCATGTGGAAAATCCCATCATGTATTTGTCACCATTCCTACCCAGGCTAGTCACAAGACAGGCTCTGATCCCTCACACTGCTGTTATGCTGTTGTGGTGTGCACACTCTCCTCCTTCACCTGCCTGCAGCCCCAGATCAGATGCATTGGGTCCCAGTGCTGTAAAACTACTGCTGTGCTTTGCTGCTGCAGGGAGTGCTGTCACCTGAGAGACTGTCTGGTGCTTCTGACAGGAAGGAGGTTTTTGACTGTGTTGGCAGCTCTGTGCCATCTTTAGATCCCCATCCCCAGGCAGGTGGCTGGAGGCTCCCAGCAGTGGCAGGGAGAGGCTGATGCTCTGTAAATGTCTGAGAGCTGCCACCACCCCGGGGGACGGGAGCCTGATGGGAAGCGAGTTGTACTGCCTGCAGTTTGAGTGGTGGAGTTGGCAAACACCACCCCAAACAAAGGGAGTTGGGGTCCCATTTTGCAGCTATCTGGCATTACGAGGCTTATCTACACTATTAGACAAGCTAATCTTACTCCAGCAATCAGCAGAGCTGTCTGGATTGCCAAGGCTGAGCAAGTGTGGTTTCTATGTGAATCCAGGCAGAAGTACAGCAAAAATCACAGCTCCTTGGTCTGCCTCCGGCTTTTTCAAGTGCCAGCACATTACTGCTGGCCTTCAGCTGAAGTTTCCACTTAAGCTTGACCGAGTTTACAGCAAATCTCTACTGCATCATAAGCAAGCTCTTTTTAAGTCCATTGGCTAGATGCGTCACTTCTCTGCTATGTGCCACCTTCTCCCCCTCCTCTTCTCTAGTTGAGCAGGCAAAGGAGAAGTCACTGCTTCCCAGTCACCCTCTCCCCACCCCCTAGCATGTCCGGTGTGGTTCCTGGCTGGCATTAACACCACTGGGCCAGAAATGCAGACTTAGGGCAAGCCCCAGGCAGCTGCTTCCCAGAGTGACCCTGGGCATGTTCAGGAAGGCAAAGGTGGCAGCATTGGTCTTCCAGAGGAGGCTGTGTCCTCTGGATCCTTCCCTCACCCCTGCCTCCCCCAGCTGCCTGAGCCCTGGGAGGGGAGGGTTTTGGGTGCACCCCTCCCTGCAGCCATCTCTCTCCTCTACAAGTGACACAGCTAATAAATGGGTGCTCTGGTACTCCATTTGCAATAGCTAAACACTTTTCTGGTTTAGCCTGTAAAAGCTACAGACAAACAGGAGCAAATCCTAAACAAAAACTCAGTGCAATGTTTGAAGAAAAGGCGGTGTTCATCACTGTAATATATTTTACATAATTTTTTTTAAATGTTAGTAAATTATTCTTCCCCCATGGAAAATATTGATTATAAATCACCTTTTTGTTGTTATTTAATTTTTCTTAATGCAACTACAGTTAGAAGAAGTATAAATAGACCTTCCTCAAAATGCTGAAAGCTGAAAAATTTATCAAATTTTGAATTTTCAATAGACCAAAACTAAACCTTTTTAAAAAACATCAGTTATTTAGACAAAGCAAATTTCACTCCAAGTAGAAACATTTTCTAACAGTAAACATGAAAAATGTGATAGCTATTTAAAGAAAATCATGCCTTTGTTACTTTTCAACATACAGCTTGCTTTTACCAAGGCTAATAAAATTACTAGCAACTAGGCTTTCTTCTAACAAGCACTTACAGAATTGGTAAGAACTCCCTAACCACCATAAATTTCTTTCTGACCCCAAAGGTCTGCGCTCTGATGCTGTGAATAGATTGGTGGACTAAGAAAAGGGGAGCTAAAATTCATGTTTTAAATAACAGCTACAATTCAAATATGTCATTTTAAATCGAGGCCAATTAGAAGTTTCCAAGAAAAACATGTAAGACCACAGGATACAGCAACAACCCACAACAGAATATACACTGCTAATCAAAACACCAAGCAGCTTCAGTTTCACAATTTAAACATAGTCATTTTAATACTGACCAACAGGTGTGTCCTCCGAAAGGCTGAAAAGTGCCATGTTCCCATTTGTGCTTCTGGCTCCATTATCAAAGAAATAGGGGGCATAATTTGCCTGAACTGCAATTAAAACAAAACAGAAGCCAAAGAAAAGCATTTTGTAGACAGCAGTTATTCAGCTTTGTTACCCGACTCTCAGTAAACATGAGCTGTTTTGGGAATACTAACGGTGAGTAACATCTCAGCTGCTGCAATGAACTTTCATAACTACACCTGTACAGATATTTTTAATAAAATTACTTCTACATGCCACTGTGCCAGTATTCATACAGCAGCAAATTGAGAGAGTATATGGGGAAAAAACCCAACCAACAAAAAAAAAAAAAATCAAGTGGCAGGATCTCCCTAAAAAATCTCAAGCAGTTCCAGACAGCTTCATTGCAAAATTAACCTTTTTGGCTTCCAATGACTTTACACCTCTCACCTACTCTACATACACAAGTTTGAAACTTTACCAGTGCTTCAGTACCTCACCCAGTATTCTAAGCATATTCGGTCTTAAAATTATGCCTACTGCATGAGCAATTAGCCATAATTAAATAGTTACTTACTTGCTGCCAGACAACAGCAAACAAAGTTAAAAAAAAACAAGAAACAACAAATTAGTTGTCATTCTACTGACTGACTGTTAGAGATTCAAAATAGCCAATTTGTAACAAAACTTCAAATGTATAAATGCTAAGGGTAACATTTGCACAGGGATCAGATGCCAAGGAAAATATTTCAGGACAACATTACCACATCAGCAAGGAATACTACAGGATTTAAACTTATGCTTGTATCCTCCTATATTTTTACTTAACAAAGTGATTATTGTACTCACCCAGGCAAACGTGCACCAAACTGAGAAATAAGGAGGGGGTGAGACGCCTTACATGCTTCATCCCACTGAAGAAAGGGCCAATTTCTTCTCTGTTTCAAGGGCTTGGCTTTTTTTTTTTTTTTTCTCTTTCCCTCTGAAAGGTACAGGAAAGTGTCCTTCAGACTGATGTGCAAGAGAAATGTGCAAGAGGCAGTAACAGATGCTAAGATGTTAAGCGGATGACACGTCTTAATTTCTGAGGAATTTAAAGAAGCTCCTTCCTACCACCTAATTAGACCAATTACTTTGCACGGAGCTGTGGGACTCATTTCTGAGACAAGATTTGGAGGAATCAGTGTAACTCTCATAGCTTCTGCTGTTAGTACTGTATTTGTGCTGTCTGAACACACAAGTCAGAGAGAAAGGGAAAGTAGAAAGATGTTTTCTTCCTGAACCCTATTTTAAATCTCCAAGACAGTCTGTCTCGGAGCAAATAGATGTTTCTCTTTATTTTAGCTTTTGTAGTCCTGATAAACTAGAAAGGAAAAAAAAAATCTAACATTAGCAGCAAACAGTAAGCATGATTGTTATGGTTTTAAAGGAAACAATCACATTTATGATAGTAAAAAATACATAGCATTGCATACTAAACATGCAGAAGTCAAAATGTTCCTGAGCTGGCCCATTTAACTCTTTAACTGCATGAATTTTTGAAAGCATCTTTTTCCATTCAGCAGGTAATTTTTAACCAACATATTAAATAGTGTGTTTAACCACCAACATATGGAAGAAGGTAATAAAGTAGCTTTTTTCCCATTGGTCGTTTTGGTTTTCAGGACATAAAAGGTGTTTGCACTAATTTAAAATATATTTCATCCAATAAATTATACAGTTAAAAAACCAGCCACTCTGGGAAGCTGTTCACAGGCAAAGGTTTTGGCTGCTTAAAAGGAACTTCATCAGTAGTAATACTTCTCCTGCAATCAAGGAGATGTTTACACAGTGGCTTAGCTGTTTAAACATGACCTGAGGGAAAGCACTTGCCCTTTAAGGATGTGTTAATGGAGTTTTCTGTTTTTTAATTAGCGGCCTGCCTGAAAGAAACGTCTAATAAATTAACCAGTCAAAGAGTTCTCCATTGAAATGCTTTAAAATGTGACAGGAGCTACGTTTTCTCCCTGGCAGAGCCCCTTGATGGTGGCTCTGACTGCAGGCAGCAAGATGGTGGTGGCGTGGGTGGTGCTGCCAGCACCTGGCTAGCCCGTCCCTTGGCCATGCTAGCCCATCCCTTGGCCATGCTAGCCCATTCTCCCATCCCTGCTGAGTGCATGGGTCCCATGTAACTCCGTGGGATGCTGCAGGCATCCCTTGAGGACAGGCTGGAACCTGGGGTGCTGCTGGGAGGACACCTCCACCTGCAGAACAGATCTACTGTAAGGCTCCCAGAAGGGTAGAAGTAAAACTCCTGCAGACAATATCAACAAAACTCACCAGCTGTAATGGAACCTGCCAGAGAATGGTACAGAGAGCAAAAGCTTAAAAAGGCTCCAAAACAGATTAAATGAACTAATGAAGATTAGATTCATCGGTGTCTAGCAAATGTGATGATGCAGATCCAAACTCTGGCTCAGTAAGGTACTAAATTACCACCTGCCAGAAGCTCAAAAGTCAAACCAGGGGAAGGCTTTTTGTCATTTTGATCTTTTTCTAACCACCTCCCAGACCTTGGTGTGACTCCGTACGACTGTTCTTGTAGAGCAGCGTTTGCAAAGGCTCCACACGGAACCCATGTGTGACTTCAGCAGTGGCCTGTAAAGCTCAGGGGAACCTGAAGCAGGCAACTAAGGAAAACAAATGTATTTTTAGTGCATTTAAATTTACGATATGGGGATCCAAAACTGAAAATTGTGTGGGAGGGGATACACATATAGAAGACAGATATAAATATAAGCCCTGTTACAGATTTAACCATGCTACCACTGTCAAAAGTAATACTAAATCACTGATAAAATCACTGAAATGCACCTGCATGTTGCCCAAAAGGAAACAGAAATAGCACTTAAATGTCCTCTCACCTGCCTCCTCAATCCAGAACTAACAACACACTTTTTTTTTCTGCAGAGTATTTTCCTAGAAAAAGTGATGGAGAGTTCTTGTCAAAGTTAAAAGCTGTCTGTTCCCCTGGTTGCATCCCCTGGGGATCTAAATCTCTAGGGCCTGTATCTCCAAGGAAGCAAAATGTCTTGCTCCTCCTGAATTTCAATGAGTTTGAGCTCTTAATCCCCTTAGTGTTTGAAAACCTGGCTAATACGCATCTATGCACACTCAGATACACACCTAACACACCAACGCTCTGACGGAGTATTTTTTGCTGTCAGAAAATATTCTTTGATCAAAGCTAGTACAGCTCGTGGAGCCAAGCTGAGTTTGATGAATTTTCTCCTTAGGAAGAAAAGAGGCAGGAGGGGGTTTCAGGAGAGCAATATATTCTGTCCCAACAGTTTTAGGAATGGAAGAATTCCTCTTCTCTATGTCTGTATTTCATATATTTTTACTGTATCAAGTAGCAAGAAACATAAAAGAAGAATTAAATATACCATCTGATCTGAACCAGTTCATTTCCCTGGAAGTTCTGTTTGTTTACTATTCAGTATGAAAACAAATCTAGAAAGATCCAATATTTTCAAAACAAAAATTCTGGGTTCGGGTCACTGATTAGCAAGATCTATGACAGTTTGTCAGACAACCCAAAGAAAAGTTTAAATGTTGAAGGATGCATAATGCAATGAATACTTTTGCAGACTTCACCCCTTTAGACTGCAGGCTGGGTGTACAGCTCCTCACACTACACAGAAACACCGATACAAGCTCAGGGTTTCCCCTGCTGGGGGGTGGGAAGAGGACTATTCACAGCCAGAAACAGGCAAGTGCCCCTGTTCAGCCCCTGGCACCCCAGCTGGCACTCGCTGCCACCCCTTCCGGCAGTCTGAGCAGAGAGGGCAAAGACTGAGCTGGTACAGAGATAAATTACTCTTTCCACATTGTGGGTGGCCCTTCCACCTCAAGGCAATCACATTAGAGCTGCCTACCTGGGGACTGCCTGCTTGGCATATAAATGTGAGGTTTTCATGAGTTGCATTTCAATCAGTTTTCGGATGCTTACATGCATTTGCAAATTAAAAACAGAGAGAAAAATAACATTAAAGAAATAACAGAGATTATCTTCCACTGCGCTGCTTTGCTTTATATCAACTATGTATAGTCTTCAGATTTTATGCCTGCTTCCATCTGGGTTAAAAACCCTTCTGTTCTAGGCTCTGGACAGTATTGATAAGAAATTAAGTTCGCATTCACATAATAACAACTTCAGCAACTTTTTTTCCTATGGTCATCCTCCAGTTCTGGGTGCACCTGACATTAAGCATTACTTTGGAGAGGAATATTCAGCATTTTTTGTGTGTGCAAATAAATTCAACATAAAATATGCTGTAAGCTTTATAAAAACCTCAGTATGTGCAGAAAAGTCCAAATTACACTCTGGTCTTCTCTCTCTAAATCACATTCTAGGAGGGGCTGTGGGAGTCACCATCGATGCCTGGAGACATTCTGCTGCATCATTCGCTCAGAATTGCTGGATGCAATAGCCAAGAAGGAGAGAAGTGAAGCCTCAGCCATTTTCAAGACCCTTCTCAAAATTCTCCCCATAATCACATCTTCGAATGTGATAGGGAAGTTCTTATTTAGCTTTGAAAGCAAGGAAGGGGAGCAGGGTGCCTTGCACACTGAAGGGTCAGTTCACTAGCAAGTCCCACAGCATGGCGCAAGCAAGAATTGTCCAACCTGTTCTCCAGACATCTTAACAGCAGCAGGACGTGCTAAGGTAAAGTAACAAATGCACTAGTTGTTTGGATGCTTCCTCTCTGGCTGGGACCTGGGTCTTTGTTTCAGCAGAGCTGAGCCAGTATAAGCAGAGTTGAGACCAAGTTAAATGTGCAGATCCCACCACAAACGACAGAAAACACAACACTCACCTGTCCAAACCACATCACTCCTTCCCCTCAAAATCTCAACCCAGAGGACTGGGAGATGATTTATAACTGGGGCACATCACCACTCTCCACCAACTTCCATGACTACAGAGTACAAGTGATCATGAAAATCCAGCAACAACTGCTGAAGTCCATTTCAGATGGTGAAGTCCATTTTGGTGGTGAAGAATTTTACACAAGCTATGCTTGGCATTTTCCTAGCACAGCACCATGTCTCTGTCTGGCTGCTGAGAGAAACTATGGGCAGTGCTGGGGAATCTGCAGGAACCTGAGCCAGTCTGAGGGCAGGAGAGAAGAGCCTGAAGTCCCTCAGATGTCTTTACCATCTGTCACTATCTCTCTGTTTTGAATTACCAGCTATAAGAGAGAAGCAGATTCACAGTACAGTAGGAACAGCAGAACAGAAACAACCCCATGGTTTCGGTGGTTAAATCTAATCAGAAACATATGCTTGAGCTTGTGGCCATGATCACCAAACTCTGATCCTCCCTGTTGCCAGAACAAACACGCCACCTTCTATGTAAGAGTTTATGCATCTCTCCACAGCCCACTCCCATCATTCGGGATATGCAAATTTGTTAAAATGACTTTGAATTTTTTATAGTCGTGCAAGATTCAAATGCACACCAATGAACACCTCTTTTTCCCTCTCACCGTGTTATTCTCTTGTTACTAATTGAATTGAGTTTAACACTTTCACATCTGCAAGGAGAATGTTCTCATTGTTACAGTTCTGACTCACAGGGGTCTAAGTTCAGTTTTCATCTCTGTCACAGACAGTCTATAAATAATCAGCCCAAGACCATTAAATTCACATTAAAGTCATTATAAGATAGTGATTTGATCATTAATGATCTTGGTCACATTTATAAACCTCTCTCTGCTCAGTAATAGAAAGCTGAAAGTAATACTGTACTGTTTGGTTTCAGGAGTTTAGAGAACATGAGCTATAACTCAGCTGTCCACACGCACTTTTTTGTGTTGCAGCTCCTCTGAGCAGCTCCACTAAACCTCAGCAGTATGCAAGAGAATGGTAAAACCCTGGATAGAATTATGGAATTGGTCTGGGTTGAAAGGGACTTTTAAAGGTCATCCAGGCCAACCCCCCTGCAATAATGGGGAGGGACACCTTCAACTAAGCGTGCTGCTCAGAGCTCCTGTCCAGCCTGATCTTGGATGTTTCCAGGGTTGGAGCATCTACCACCTTTCTGGACAATCTGTTCCTGTGTTTCACCAACCTCATTGTAAAAAATTTCTTCCTTACATCTACTCTGATAAAACACATGCCATGAAGAAAAACATTCCTCATTCATGGAAAGGAAAACCAAAATTTAGAGAGGTGGCTATGAGCATTTTACCACAAGCATTATGTCAACTTGAAACTCCTTGGAGTGTTCTAACTTGGATAACAAGAACAGAAGCACCTAACGTGGCTGGCTCTGTTGAAATTCTGGGACAAAGTTTGGGTAAACAAATCATTAAAGCTTGCACACAAACTGCAGTTTCTTCAGGTGAGATATAGCACATTATTTTCCTCCTTCATGCAGAAAATGCTGGCAAAAATCACGTAACTAGAAGGCTTAATTTTCTTTCAAGAGCTAGGTTTTCTGATACTTGGTTACTTCTCAGTGTCAGAAGGCAATTTTTTTGGTTTGGCTTATTTGTCGTTTTTAAGACTTGCATACACTTTTAGATTCTATCTATAGCGCATACACTGTCTAAAAGTGTATGCAATGATCTACTTTTGTTATGTGCCTATATTTTGCTATGTGTCTACTTTTGCTTTGTGTCTATAAATAAATGGGAGAGCTTATAAATTAAGACTCACATGGTAAAATTAGGCTTTGACAAAGTATCTTAATTATTAGTATGAGCAAAAAATTTTCATTCATCATCATTTTTTCTAATATGGAAATCAGATTTTGACCTTAAACATTTTCAACTTCTGTCTTTGGAAAACGTTCATATCGCAGTAGAACCATATTCAGATCTGAAATATTTTAATTTTTTACGTAAATACTGTGCTTAATATTATTCCACATAGAAACTGAAAATTTCAGGGGGAACACAAACATGGATCCCCTTGAGCCCTTCTTAGGGAGAAAAACTCTGTTTCCCATCCTGCTGAGGAAATACTCACTTTGTTGTTTAAGCATGCAAAGACTGAGACCAAATTACGGAGCTATATATGGTCAATACTTCATAAAGCACAAAACAATGTCAGATTTTCCTGTCCCTAACTCCTGATACAGCTGAGTCAGACCAGAATCTTCTCTTGCTAGGGAAGTGTTTTAAATGCCAAAGTCCACACATATCTCAAAACCAATTTTTATTCTCTGTGGGCCCCAGTTTACTAGACTTCTGATAGCATCTCTGCTAGGCACAAACCATGAGAAATGACTCATTGTACTGCATCAGGAACCAATACAAGTTACCCAAGTAGCAGAACAAACACAACAAGGTAATGGTTTTGGAACAGGAAGAACCCAGGGCTCCTTAGGACAAAGTGGTCTTAAAACCTGAATAACACCATTCTGTGTGGTCAGACAGCCCTGTTATTTCACATACCACAATACCTTTAATGCCATGCTACAGTTTCATACAACACTGTCATGAGAGAACCACAGCCATTATGTCCTTGTCTCCAAAAGAATTAAGAAATGACAATGGGAGGAAAACAGAGGGAGAGCAGACACCAAACATCTAGCAATTTTAGCACTTCACAGTGACTTTCAAACAAATGTCAAAGTGCTTCCCAACAAACTGTGGAGGGTATTTTCCAGATGCGTAAAGAGATAGTGCTTTCACCCCCTCAGGAAAAAAATGCCAGTCTGCAAAACAAAATTCTTGGAGCACTTGCTTGCATGATTTATCATAAGTTATTGTCATTTGCTGTGGGTGGCAGCAGAGAAGGCTTGGGGAATTCCTGGGAAAAAGAACAACTCCCAATGCTTCATCTCAGATACAGCTTTTCCTGGTTGTGGTCTACCAAAGAACATTTTATAGTGTTTGCAATAAAGGTGCTACAGGTAACTGGGGAAAAGAGAACATTTGCTGCTAAGTAATTAAAGTTCCTGCTAAGCCATTTTACTTGCTTAGAGGCTTTTAAAGACCGCTGCAAAATCCATTTACAATTCAGTAACCTTGCTTCTTTGGAAGCTACATATCACTCCCCTCTTTATTCTTTGACAGGGATAGGAGAAGAACAAATAGTCCCTAGAATATCCAGGTATATTTAGATAGCCTACATTTACTTCAGCAGCATGATCTCTGATGGATGTGGTGCCATGAAGCATGACACAGATCTATGTGAAGGATGCCATTTAGCAGCACACAGACAGTCCAAGTTATTTATGGAAGAACTAGTGTTGTGTATTGTTTTGCCTGTAAAAATTGTACATATAACTCAGAGTTGAGGTGTGAATAACGAAGGAATCAAAATTTTATAGCTTACTTGGTGTGGCTGAGAAAAATAACAAGACTTGTCAAGGCAGAGCAAGGAAATGTCTGTGTTGTCCCCATAAATCTTCTGGCTGGTGTGCATGCCATGGACACCACCGAATATAAGCCCTGCTTACAAGGCAGTAACGTGACTTGTTGGACCAGGGGATGTATGAAAATTAAACACCATTCTTCCACTGCCATGTCTAACCAAAATCAGCTCTTCAGTAGAGGAATGGCATGAATGCAGACTGCAGGTGAACTAAAGCCCTTGGTAGAGATCAGCTCTAGACCACAGCAGCATTTCAGCCACAGGGGCTGCCACAGTCTTTGGATTTTACTCGGGTAAATGCGTAGCACCGTGGTTGCAAACGGGTCTTCCTATGACCTCTCTTGAGAATGTAAGTGTGTGCCTTAACCTGTCTCAGAAGAGAATCCCACAACTCAGCAACCCTCAAACTGAACTAAGTGCTGAGGTACTTACCTCATTAGGATCTGGGAGACCTAACTGGCCAGGGTATATCTCAGCCTTTGCCTTTGATTACAGTAGCAAGAGGAAATCTGAGTATCCAGGCAGACTCACACCAAAGCAGTGCTTGTCCTTAACCTATTATATTAAGGAAAGGTATGTTTCAATAAAGCAAGGTATATTTCAATAATTTTTTTATCTATAACAAAAGGCTTAAATACTCAGCTTTGAGGTAATTTACCTTACCTCAAAAACAAGTGGGACTATCACTCCGTTACAATTTTCAGCAACTATCTAGCATCTGCGTGGAGAGATTTCTACTGTCAATAGTCCTGCACGTACGTTGGTTCTCAAAACAAGTAGTTTAACCTGGCTAGAGCCCAGAGGTTGGCTCTAGCCAAATTCATGCCCACTAGCTCTACCTATATGAGCTCTGTGCTCTTACTGTCTCCTACCACACCTTCAAGTACTTTATCTCAAAGTACTGCTTTTGTTTAAATTTTTTTTTACAACAATCCGTCAGTAAAATAAATCAATAGAACTACATAGCAAGAATCTCAACAACAGATCTTAATTTGAGGAATGAATAAAATCTCTGGAACAGACTTCCACATCTGGTAACTGAGATGACATGATCCAAAGTTATTGCAGTGAAAGCTGAAATACAAATAAAGAGACAGAAAAGTCCCTACTCGTACTGTGACTTTAAGGTGGTTATATGGTGCCTTGAAATAGAGATGCTCAGATCCTGTTACTGAAACTGTCCTTGGTATAAAAATAATGTCTGGAAACAACAAATGCAATGCAGAACCACTTTATATCATGTCTTTTTAACAATGTGCACTCCAGTCAGTCTCATGGACAGAAATTCATGGAGCCAAATTAAAACAGCTCAGCACAAGCAGAAAAACTTCAGGGAACTTAGCAGAAGAATTTCTGTGAGATAAGATCCCACATAGACAGAGAATGGATGGGAGACCACCATACCAAGAGACAAAAGATGACTTGTCTAGTCAGTGAGAACAGCTGATAAGGAAGACCTGGCTTCAAAAAACTGTAAAATCACATCTAGGAACAGAAGAAAGCATGGAAAGAAAGTTGGGGAAGGAAGCAGAAAGAAAGTTTTGTTCAATAGACAGGAAAAGGTGCAAAGCACATTTTATAACAAAATTATAAAGAGCAGGTTGACTTCCCGCACTTAAGGATCTGTTTTCACAACTGTTGAGTTGTGACTTAAATTGGTGGAAATCTAGGGAAGTTTCTTTCAAAGATCATCAAAGGTGGAGTCGACAAGGTTAAGGTCAACCACTCACATAGTGCTTTGCTAGACATAACTTCAGCTCAGATATTTTTTTTATTCTCTCTTTTCATCAACTACTCACCTGAAGATTTCTGCAGAAGAAAGCAGCAGTATACATTGGTATATATGTAACTAAGGCAAAGGAGAATGCTGAATTGTTCAACGTTGATACATTCAAACGACTTCAAGATAAGAACCCAGTGACAATTGCCATTGTTTATTGTTTGCCAAGTAATGAAAAGTTAACAACTGGAAAGCCAGCAAGTTGGAAAGAACACTTTAAAGAGGGACTTGCAGACACTGCTGCATTACCTCATTCACAATCTCTTGGGGAAAATTGGGGATGCAAATAGGTTTTAGCATTGCTCAGTGAACACACCACACAGCTGGCACCGATTGTGACACAGGGCTCTGCGACAATGTAAACCAGAAGTTTTGCCATGAGAACCCACCTAGCAAAGGCAGCATTTTCCAGTGCACTTCAGTTTGGGGAGCCAATTTTAAGAACGTGCTACAGAGACGAGGCAAGCTGTATTGGCTACAGACCAACCAAATGGTGCCTCGGGAATATGTCTTTTTGCCCGCTGAGGTTGGGATCAGTGCTGATGACCAAACACCACCACAGAACCCAGCAGAAAACCACTCTTCTTCACTGACCTAAGTTCTATGTACCATCTTGACTGTCAGGTGAGGGAAACCCTGTTGCCATTTAGCTTCTGTACTTGGAGATCCTATTAGCCAGGATATATTAGTTGCTTTGACTGCACTACACTTATCACAAATGCAAATGAACATTAATACAGTTAAGAATCTACAAGTGACTGGCAGGCAGCTAACCACAAGCATCTTTTGAACAAACATTTTTGCATACGCTAGACTTTTGGATGTTTGGGCTTGAATGCCTCAAATATCAGGTTTAGATCATCACCTGTACTGCCAGCAGGGACTAACTGGCTCTTGAATATCCCGGGTGCAGCCTGAGTCTCTGACAGAAACTGGACTTGGTATGACAGCTTCTTACGACTACAGAGATCACTGAGATTGTGTCAGGCTGCAGAAGATGGACAAGTCATGTTCAGTTTAGGATCTCTCATAGGCACTTAGTGACCTGATTTCTCTGATGATGCTTTCAGAGGATGACCAGATGGCATTGTGAATATAAGGTGCTTATCCCACAGCAAATCTCTGGCCTTCGCCACTCCCTTGTGGAAGATCAGCCTGAAAACGTGGAATTAAATCTCTCACACCTGAAGATATTCACAGTCAGTGCATCTTTAACACATAAACATGCGTTGGCACAAGGCTTGAATGATGACTTGGACAAATCCATATCCAGACACTCAAATTTTTTGGCAGAGAATCCCACCACTGAGACACTGAAAACAGCAGTAATTTGGGGGAATTCCTTCTGTGCTGACAGCCCTGCTCTAAGATCAAAAGACAAAGCATGAGGAGACAGTTGTGTGTTCAAAAACAACGTATGTTATGGCTGCCATAACTCTTATAATACTGAAGGGCTACTGGAAACCACAGACATACACGGGTTGGAATCAACACCCTTGCTCATGTCACTTAATGTAGGACTAGAGAGCTCTCTTTGTTCCCCACCAGTATTTTAAAAAATACTTGATGAGTCCTGCAGAAAAATTAGCTGTGATAGAGACAACTACTCACATCTAATATGAACTGGTTGATCTGAGGCAAAAAAGACTGAGAGTTTTCCCCTCACCTTCAGCCTACAAGAGAAGAGTCATTGCTAAGCTTTGGACAAACTCTTCTCAGAACAAACTTCAGTGAAAGCTAGATATGAAGCCGATCGGTGTTCACCCTTTGAGAATACTTTGCTAAAACTATTCATGAGGTGGTAGTAAGTGGTAATGTCAGCCAAAAGAGAATCAGGCAACACATCTCCAGACTTGATCCAATGAACACTGAAGTCACCAGGCGTCTTCCACTCAGCTTCGGCAAGAGTTAACTTATAATACAGAAATCTACAACAGGAAGTGTTCGTCCCTCTGCTTTTATGTTCCACCTGAATTTATCATTTGAGATGATGTTACCCATGCAGGAATTTGGTTTTCCTTGGCAAGTGCCATCACAAGAAATTGCCATGGTAGTCCATAATTTGGATAAATAGACCTTCTCCAGAGCTAAAATCTTGACCTCTTCAACTATATGTGGGCCTTTGCATCAGTTGTGGGCCACACAGTCTAGAGGGCAAAAGGTCAAAGAGCAAGAGTCCCCATTACACCTTTTGGAGTTACATTTTGTATAAAGAATACACAATTTTATTTCTTCTAATACCCACTTTGAACGAAGAGACACCAAAACCTCTCTCTGCCCCAGAAATCCCTGTCAGCACGAATAATTTCTCCTGTGCTCCTGACAATTCATAGTCATAGCACGTGGGTTAGACTAGATGATCTCCAAAGATCCTTCCAACCCCTATGATTCTGTAATTTGGTGCTGGCTGGTGGCATTAAGCTCTAAACAAAGCAAAACGCCACCTGGCTCACTTAGCTGACAAGGTCAGACCAGGATCCAACATCTGTTCTGGCAGGCATAGAAATACTTCAGAAACATCTTTATTGGAACTTCAAGGCTGTGCAATTTTCATGCTTGACAGCCGAATGCACACAAAAACACAAGATACAAACAAATGCATTTGTCAGCTTGGACAAGCTAAATTTACTACTTTATATAAGCATGCAGCTTGTGTACTTTGAAAAGCCACTGAGCAAATGTCTCCCCTCAGGTAATGCCAAACAAATATACATGTAAGTGAAAAGAAAACAAAAGGAAGAACAGACGCCTGTAAGTGAAGACATGATCAGATGGTAGCTCTGTTCTACCACAAGGGAACGTGGCCTGGTACATAAAAGTCAAACTCTGTTGAGGAATCACCTTCAGGGGCTGACACATGACATCCCCATACCTCTTGATGAGGCAAAAAAGCATGTTTGGGCAGCAGCCACAATCCATGCTGAAATAATTTGATTATTGCCGCTTTAAGTTTGTTTGGTCAAGACCAGAAACTCACACAAGTAACATTTTTAACTTGAATAGCCCTCAACCTTTGGTTGAGGCCTGTCTGGGAAACTGAGTAAAAATACTCAGGTGCATTGGATGATGTCCCTGCATCCCCCCAGATACTCAGAATATTTCTATAATTGTGCTAGTGGTCTTTGGGGCTTATATTTTGCTATCAGAGAGCAGGTTTTGCCTGCAGGAAGATCGGAGACTGTGGAGCACACTGGTTGGATGGTGTAGGGCAAAGAGAAAAATCACAGAGCATTTTTCAGATACAAGAGAAATGGGCTTAAGATCACATTAGAGAACAGAATCTTCATAGCTGATATCAATGCGTTACACAGAGCTGTAAACACACATGGCCATAGTCAACAGAGTAAAACTCTGCTGCAAACACATTTAATACCAAAAATGCTTTTTACATTTACTTATCATTTGTATTCTACACATTCCTTCTGTGAGCTACAAAAGCCAAAATAGAAATAAAATATATTTGCCTAGTGATCAGCAGCAGAACAATCAAACACAGCTCCTTCACCAACCTCCTAACTCAGATCTTGAGAGAAGGATTGGCAGCTCCTTTATCCTTGATATAAAAATGCTATGCATGGTCAGCTCTTCAAAAATGGGAAGCTGAGAGTCAGATCTATCTCATCTCAAAAGCAATAAGAAAATAAAGTAATAACAAGCACACAGAAGACCCAGGAATTGGTTCAATTGCTCAGTATGACAGAAACGTTGCCACATGCAAGTGCCCATAAACTCAATCCTTGGGAACTGCATTTGTCTGTGTGGGTTACAACAGGCCTCTGACTGCCCCCATTCAACCCTCCCAAATTCTGAAGTAGTCTATTTCTATCTCACTGGAAGTTATGTTAAGAGAAGCAGTACTTGAGTACTAAGGGAAAAATTACTATTAGCAATCTGCAGCTTGCCCAACAGCAGAAGAGCTTTCTACTCCTCCTCATATTCACTAGTAATAAAAAAACAAATTTCTGAACATCCAGGTTTTTCTGGTTTAAGGACTCACCCCAGGTAGCAAAATAGCAGCATAAGCAGGGGCCAGTTAGGAAAGGACAGAGGATACATGAGTGAAGACCCAATCACCGCTAATGATGTCAGCAGAGGGTGCTTCAGTTTCTCTGTTATTCAGCCCTTTGATATCATTCTTAGCATTTATTTTATCCTCCAGTAAGTTTTGTTTATTGAGGTGATCACATGACCCAGGTGTCTTAAAAGAACAGCTGTCTTCTGGCTTCAGGAGAAAGAGGTTTAATCTGATTAGCCTTAACACCTTTTCAGTATGCTGTGTATAACCACCTGACTACAATCTTCTAGGACGTTAAAGAACAGGCCCCTTTGCTTTTAAAGCCAGATTTAAAAGCCCTAGCTGAGATATTGAAGAGCTTACCACTGTACTTGAATCTGGTCCTTTACCACTATTTCATCAACCTGCTTATGTAGTTTCTCAGCCCTTTCCGAATGATGAAATTAACTTCCAAGAGGATTTCAAGCACTGAGAGCAAAGACTGCGGGGAGAATCATCATGTGCCTAGCTACAAACAAAATCCTTCTGTCAGTATGAAATAAATCATTCATAGAAAAGGTTAAATATGCATATATACTGATAATTAGAAACAGTAACATCAGCCCTTCCCCACCTTTTTTTTATAGGCAATCCAAAAATGCAAACCAAAGTGATTCAGCCAGCAATTCTGTTTCTCTTATTTGAGGAGCTAAATCCCTGTTGGGTGCAGAGGAATATGCAACTGACACAAAGTCAGGTGGCAGCCATGCAGTTTTGCCCGAGTCTTTAGCTGCCAGGCTAATGTTAACAAGATAAAGGAGCCTGAGAGAATGAATAAACAGTACTGACTGAAGCCTTTCCCAAATGAAAAATAAAAGTAATTTACACTCATGTCCTATCTGTGAAAGGAGGGCCCTCAACCAAGTAAAGAACTGTGAGATGCGCTGGCAGGCGATGCTTTTCACCCTGCTCTGGGTCTACTCATTTTAACTGTGGGAGGGGTCCAGGAACCATCATGGGCGGGGCTGGCTGAGCACAAGGCTTGCAGTATTTCCTTATTTCCATTGGAGTCTTTTTGAAATTTATACCTGTAAAACAAAGATGAAAAGGAGAGAAAATGGAGACATGTTTAGTTAGGGGTGTGGAGAATGGCACAAAACTGTAACACCTGAAGCTGAGCAGTGTGTTTGTATGGGCAGGCTTAGATTATCAGTGATCTGAAAATAAAAAGTGATGTGACGGGAATTTTGCTTTTTCTTCTCTCCGTGAGATTGCTGGAGATCTCCCATTCCCAGCATCTCTTTTTCCCTCTACTTAGGCTGCACAATCACTGAACACCTGACTGGTGCTTCTAGAAGTTTCCACAGTCAGATGAAGGTCTTCATAGACACAGGAGCAGAACTACACTCTCTCTAGTGCTTGAGTCCCACAACATTACACAGTATCTTCTCCTTAATATCATCACATTCACCATCTTTCCCAGAGAGAAGCCACAAGCAGACATCAGCTTGAAACATTTGCTTTCTGGAGCAGTAATTGTTTCTGATGGAAGAACAACATTCTAGGAAATCAGTGGTTTTGCTTCAAAAGAAGTAGCCAGTATGGTTAAATTATCCCCCTCCTTAAGCCACACTGTCTCAGCCTCTGAGTGCCTCTGCCGCTGCCCCCGGGCACAAGCCTTGCACAAAGAACAGCACAGAGTAACACCCAAGAACAGCCAGGGTGCCTTGCCTGCAGACAGTATAAAGCAAGTAACACTCTGTTAGAAAAGGCAGCAACATGGAAGCACGAGTCTCACTGTTGTGAGATTACTATCTCACAACAGCAACAACACAAAACCAAGCCACCAGTGTGCAAAGCCAGTCCAGAACTGCACACGATCTGCCTCTTGGTAAGAGTCGAAACTGATTCAGATCAAGCATTTTCATATAAGCAGATTTGTAAGAGAGACAAGCAGCCGTGCACAGCAGGCAGGTGTGCCCTGTACAAAAGCAATTAAACAGCAATCCCTGACCTAAAAAAGACACGGCTACAGTAAACAGGTTGGAGTGCTCAGAGAACCAGGGCAGAGTCTAACAGGGGACAAGCAAAGATCATCAAGTACTATTGGGTCTGCAACAGAGGAAAGCATTCAGATTCCCTCTGTAGGGGATCTTTGCTGTGAATTTGCAAGTTTTAATGGAGTGCTTCCTTTGTACTTCTTTCTCCCCCTCAGCCTAGTACTTTCCCTTACTCTGCAAGACTAATATCACTCCATCCTCCCCATGGAAACAGCACCCTGCTTTCAAAGGAACATTCTCTTTGGAAGCACTTTTTATCAGAGAGATTTCATGGCTGTTGCATGAAAAACGCCTGGAATACCTGCTGTTTTGTCCAATAGTAGAAGGTACTTCAGATTGAAAAGCAATAGCTATGCTCATGGCATGAAATCTCAGTACTTTGGTTCAGCCAGCTAGTACACATGGTCTGTCTCAGGCCAAGAGTGACAAGTGCCACCTCTGTGCATTCAGCATTGCATTCCCCAGTCCTTCTGGATGGGTTGGGAGCTGACAATTGTTTCTGTGGATCGTTTATAGCTGAAATTCTCAGTCGTTATTACACCTGCCAATTAAATAAGAAAGGAGCCCCGAACAGCTACAAACCCCTGTCCCACAGCCATACATCTGCACTGTGTTCACTGCCACAATACCAGTGGGGATGTCTATAAAACAAAGCACAGGGAGACTGGAAGGGAACAAATGTCATCAGCTAAAGGAAAACTGCAGAGAAACACAAGGATTTCCACCTGGGTTACCTAAACATAAAAAGGAACAAAGCATTTAAGGTACTTTACCAGCTGGAATGAATTCACTGGGAACTTCAAATTGGTAATTTTATGATGAAAAGATTAAAAATGGCTAAATAAGTAAGTAGGAAATAGACTATTGTTGATCAAATTAATTTCCTTTAAAGTTTAATTAAAGTTATCAGCTAGCCATTTTAATGAATTCAGAAACTTTTAAGATTTAAAATGTTGTTATCCTAAGGAGCATACTAATCCTTTTATCCTAGACTTGTACGGTTTAGGTTTTTTTTTCACTGGGATCTCACTGAAACCAGGGATATATTATGAACATACAGAAAGAAGCAAACTGAGTGCTTTCAGACTAGTGATGGTGCCGTATCACCATAATAAGGATTTATGGAAGTGGACAAGACTGCCAAAAGATAAAACTGTAATATTTACACAGGGAAAGCACTGATATGATGGCAGAAATACCAATAACTGCTTTAAGAAACACTGATTCTTTCTGCATGAAATCTTTCTTTTGCTATCAACAGTAGGTCTAACGAGAACTGGAAAATGACATTTAATTCTTCCATTGCGCAGCTGAACAAGAAGCCAAATTAACTCCCAGCTGACTTACTCCCTCCTTGCATTATCTTGTTCCAGAGCTAAGCAAATGAAGCTGGTTGCAGCTTTGTGCAGGTACACAGGGTGTTTTAAATAAACAAAAAGGTACACAGACAGGAAATACTGAGCTTGTAGCTGGATGTACTTGCATCTGACTACCAGTTCACTACCAGTCAGAAAACAGGGATAGAAAAATACCAGCGAAGGTTCTAAAAGGACAATTGTATCATTTGAAACTCCCATCCAGAATGTGGCTAATTTAAAAAGCAAGAAAATGCTTTGCCCTCACTTTGAAGACTATGAGTTTTCCGTATTTCCCCTTAGAATAAATGGTCTCAAAAGACTACAGGGTGGCCCTCCCCTTTCACTTGCTCTAGTCAGTGCCCTTAAAACAAGAGTAAAACCTTCTACAAAGTAGGAACTGATACGAACACTTCATGCTTTGATCAGATGATATCGTATCTCTCTTGATTGTTTTACACTGTGAGCATTAAATGGATTCTCTTATTTCTTCCCAATCCAAACACTCAATGTGCTGATTGAGAAAAGAGAACAATTTCTCAGTGGTACAACGAAGATAATATTCACCTGCACAGAAAATTCCGTAAAGTTTGCATGTGGAAAAACCTTGAAGTGCTATAATTTATCTATAATGATTATTTAATTAATATAACGAAACTGTAAATCTTATTACCTTTATGTGCTTTTTTGTTGAGTTTGGGCAGCTTTGAGCAGCAGATTTTTTTAGGTTTCCGACCTAAGGGTGAAAAATAATACATTACCAGTGAAAACAGATACTGCATATAGGTGCACATATAATACAGCAAACAGATTAGAGTCCACCGACATTTTGATTACCGCTGAAATCCTTGAACAGAGAGATCTGTGAAACAAAGGATCATCATGACTGATTTTTACATTTGTACTTTGTCCCTAACATGGAACAAGAATTTGTTCTTTTCCATCACTAGTAAATATGCCAGATACAGTGTGAAGATGTCACATGTTGGCCGACAATCCAAGCTGCAAATTCCAGCTGCCTAAACCTAAGAAAGAGACTCCTCACTCTTTTTAGACTTACATCACTCAGTGAAAATATTAAAGATTACCAAGAGGAAAAAATAGTATCTCTGTGTCCGTATGCGCAGGAGGGTAGAATAAATTGCTTTGGATGAGCAAAGGCATTTAATTTACTCCCTCTATAGTAGACCAAAATAAGTGAGCTGTTGATTGCACTTGACACGTTATGTGCTGGACATAATAAAGGGAGAAGGAAGGTTGACTCTGGAACAGAGGTGGAGCAGAAAGGACAGAGGCAGGTGATTTCTCATCAAAAAATCTCACATATGCTCAACGTTTCTGGAAATCCCTGTGGCCCAATTCTACAGCCAAGGCTAGTGATGGTGGCTGCTCAAGCATCCAAGAAGTTTGAGGTGTCTTGTCACCATAATTTCATTCTGATGTAACAGATTTTACACAAAAACTACATTCATCTTGCATACCCAGGCATGTCTACTTTCCCATCAGTTTGTTTATCGATAAGGGACAGTTTCCTTCGCACATCTCCTCCCCATCACGTTAACAAAAGGGAATACTATTTTAGAATCCTGTGTGTATTCATTTGGGCTTTATTTACTGCTGTTGTCTCCTGTCCTTAATGGACAGGCTTCTGAAGACACATCTAGATATTCCCCAACTTCTTTTGCACTCTTCCTTAGGTTTCCCTCAAAGTGCCTGGCAAACCTGAATAAACAGAAAATGCAAAGGGATCAGGCACACATATGATGACACTGCTCTAGCACTCATTTCCCTTACCGCTGTTCTGGCGCACACTTCTAAACGCAGAAGAGACTCCAGTAAAGGAGAAAAATTGGCAGCTGACTTGACGGGTTTGAAAGACATCTTCCACCTGTTCCTCCATGCTTGCATTTACATACAAAGTGATTCTTACGAGGTTTGTAGATAGTATGATGCACTGCAAAACTCCTACTCCTGATCTTTAGACATTTAGCTTATTTGCTTTTCCTTATACTCATTTGCTACATCTTCTGTAAAATAAACACCATAGAACAATCATGGTGGGTCTCTGAGATTTATGATATCAAACATCAAATCTGAACAGGTAACTCTAAAAGTTACACCTTTGAATTTTAAAATCCTACTAAACCGCAAACCCCGAATAACATCGCCAGAGATGTGGCTATAGACAGATGGAAAAAGCTCTCTTTTCAAGATTTAAACTGCTCTATGAATTTGTACGCTTTGGAATACTGCAAAATGGTAACTGGATGCTACAAGGTAATATAGTAATTAAAGTGGGGAGTATCAGTGGTAAAAAAAAAACAACCGTCACGACAGATTGAAGGTCAGAAGAGCAACTCTCACCAGTTTCACTATTCTATAAAGAACTTTACATTTACTCCAGTTCTGGTGACCTGACTGTTTCATATTCCCTTGTTTCATAAAGGTAGAAACTTTCTCCATTAACGTGTTTCTCACTATTCAGAAAATATATTATTTTTATATTGGCAGATAGTTATCTACTGGAAAAATATAACTGGAAATTTTTCAGAGGAGCGGGTTTCAGAATGCAGATTAAGGTAAAAATTAATCACGCTGTACTACATGCAACAGGCAGTAACAGAGAGGAAACACCACTGCACAAACCAAAGCACTGATGTGCAACCATGTTCTGCAGACCAAGTCCTTTCCTAAATTAATTCTATCCTTTCCAGTTGTCAAGCACTGTTTGTTTTCCTTAATAAAAATCAACATAGAGAATAAGCATTTTGTACCACAAAAGGAAAGAATAGAGAACGGAAGGAGACAGTTGTGTTAGAAGAATATACTGTACCTTCTGCAGTAAAGGCATTGAGACACAAAAGAAGGATAAACAAAAAGCCACAAAATGTCAGGAGCTTCATCCTTCCAACTGGTCAGATGTCTTCAAGGAGGCTGAAGCCGTGTTCTGGTCTGCCTCCAGCAACAACCTTGCCTTTTTATAAGGTTGACTGAAAGGAATGCTGTGTTCAGAATGGGTGGAGATTTGGCCTTTGTATTGCACTTCCAAGGGATGAAAAGAAACAGCCCTTCCTATTATGAGAAGCAGTTTACTCAACAAAATCAGGAAGCCACTAACTGCTTAAGAGAGTGTCCCACCAGTTAAAAAGGAGCACTTGGAGTATTACAGTATACAGGGATTCTCTGATGTACAGTGGTTGTTCTCTGGTTCACAGCAGCCTCCTTACGTGACCTTGTGTGCTCCTTTGGGTACTTGGAAAGGCACAGAGCACAGCTGAAACAACGGTGAACTGGAAGTGAAAAGGTAAACCAAACCTAGAGTGTTTATATCAAAACAATTGCCAATGTGTTGTTAACATAATTAACAGGAGAGCTGGTTAAACAGCAGATTTCCGAGTTCATTATTAACTTCTCAGTATCTATTTTATCTGGATAATTAAGTCTGCTACAGAGTTTCCATTTAACAATCAAGATTAAGAAGTCCATCAAATTCAACAGAGTATCAAGGTTCAGAGAACATGCACTAAAAAAAAAAAAAAGGAAAAGAAGTTCTTCAAGCAGAGATCAACTGCAGAGTTGAGACTCTAGACTCTCAAATAATGCAGAAGTCTAGGTTTGGCAGCAGCTAATTCTCACAACTTATTCTGGCAAGATTTGGGTCTCACATACAAGAATACACTGTGAGCTACACAGCCGTAAGAGCTGGGAGCAGTACCTGGAAGCTGCTCAGACTTGGAAGTGCAGCAGGACAGAAGGCTTCACCCTGGTGCATGTACATTGCCACTCTTCCCTACCCTCCCATTTTCAAAGGCTTCATATTTCAGGTTTTGGATTTGGCTTGTTTCTTGCACTGGATAAGCTGCCTTCCAAATCAGGTCACGCCTTTATCTACCAATTTTGGCTCCAAAAGCTTATCTCTACATTCCTATCTAGCAACATCCAAATATTGTAAAGATTGCTAATGCCTGACACTTTTTTTTTTTTTTTTTTTTTTTTTTTTTTTTGGCCAAGGCTAACATTAGAAAGGCTCGAGGATCAAACCACTAACACCACTTGCTACAGATTGTATTATCTTCAAAGTGCTTTACAAACCACCCTGCCTCACCATTGGCACACCTCAGTCATTCCGACTCTAGTGAGGGTTTTAGTTCACATCACTGCTGAGCTTCTCAGAAAATACTGTTACAGTTCAGTCAATGATGCAGAGATAAATGAATGGCACAACAGAGCATCGATGTTGTTTTTATGATCTCAGGCTTCTTTCAAACAGTTGAAACATACAGACATGAGCCCCCATCTTGTACTTCTAAAATCAACATTTTTGCTGGTTGACACAGAATCAATCCTTTAATTTGTATCGAAATTCTATACTCTATAGAAATGGTTAAAGCTCTCATGCCAAAAAAATCTTATTACTTATTCTGACCATTTTAAAGCTTTTTACTCCCCAAACCAATTTTAATTTCACCAATTTTAAGATGGTTATTTCTTAGATTTACACTCAAGGTCTTCTCATGCTTCTCTGTTAACATAGAACTATCATCTCCCTCTCCGCACCCCTCAAGAATGACTCTGTTGATATTAGGATATTTTTGTTGATAAGAGAAAAATAAAAAAGGAAAGTCGCATCACTGAGTGCATCTCAGTTCTGCCTCTTAAAATGGCAGCTGCCTCATCCAACTGGCTTTCTTCCTTAAACATAAAGGTGAAGTAAAAAATAAAATAAATCTTAAGAAACTGGCACACATTAACTCAAACCTACTAAGACTTTACACCTGTGCTGGGTTTGGCTGGAGTAGAGTTAATTTTCTTCCCAGTAGCTGGTCTGGGGCTGGTTTGGATTTGTGCTGGAAGCAGCACTGATAACACGGGGGTGTTTTCGTTCCTGCTGCGCAGCGCTTGCACAGAGTCAAGGCCTTTTCTGCTCCTCACCCCACCAGCGAGTAGGCTGGGGGTGCACAAGAAGCTGGGAGGGGACACAGCCAGGACAGCTGACCCCAGCTGACCAAAGGGACATTCCATGCCATGTGATGTCCTTCTCAACATGTAAAGCTGGGGGGAGAAGAAGGAAGGGGGGGATGTTTGAAGTGATGGAGCCCTGCTCCCCTGGAGATGGCTGAACACCTGCCTGCTGATGGGAAGCAGTGAACAAATTCCTTGTTTTGCTTTGCTTGTGTGCACAGCTTTTGCTTTACCTATTGAATGTCTTTATCTCAACCCACGACTTTTCTCACGTTTACCCTTCCAATTCCCTCCCCATCCCACCAGGAGTGAGAACGAGTGAGTGGCTGTGTGGGGCTTAGTTGCTGGCTGGGGTTAAACCCTGACAATACCCAAAGAATTTTTTATGCCTTTTTTAGCATTGAATAGAACCATCGCCTTCTCTTCCTGTGTGCATGACAAGATATAAAAAATGAACACAGAAAAGGAAAGTAACCAGGTGAGTTGGAGACGAGTTGCATAAGAGAACCTCATCACATGATGGCTACTGACGTTTCCAGCTATGTTCATTTAATTAAACTGGAAAAGTGTTGGAATGCAAATGCACTACAGCTGCTGCCAACACCTACCTCAAAAAAGACACATTTTTCTTCTGAAATGTTTACAGCAGAATATTGGCAACAGGAGTGTTTACAAAGACTTATTTTTCTAAATATAGATAATTGCAGTGTAACTTTATCATCCACCTCAAGCATGTGCTACTTGGACACCCCATTTGTTTTCTCCTTGGAAAAGGCAGGCTGCTACTCGGTCTCTGCTGTTACAACAATCCAAGCCTTCCAGCTATTGTGATACCGACACAAACTTGCAGACTTACCACTGCACACCAAATACCCCTCAGAGGGGAAACGGAGCAGGTGGTGGGAAGCTCTGCTGCCTGCCCAGGGGAACAGTTTCAAATGGTTTACACTTTTGCCTTTCAGCTTGCGCTTGTATTTCTGAGTTCAGAGAGGCTAAACCAACTGCTTGCTTAAAAGAGCACAAAGGACTTCACCAGATGAGTCTGAAGTGTTGCCCAAAAACCTCCAAGTCTGCTTGCTACCAAGGGAAACTGTCCCAGCTTTCGTTGAGCAAATAGGAAGGTGCTACCTACAAAGTGTTTTTAGCCTCAGACCAGAGAGGATCAGTGACTGCTGCTTTGAAGCGTGGCAGAGCAGTCCATTTCTGTATTTTCTCTTCTCCAACATGTACAGCATCTGCAGCCTACATACTCTCATCCATTCTGTTGAACACACATCACCTCCTGTAAGAGAAACTATTCTTAGTCTTATGTTATTTGATTCTTAATCATTATTTCACATAATCTGCTTATTACCTTTGCTATTGCTGGCTCCCTGTGTCCCCTACTCAGCATGTCTGTGCCAGTAACTATGATCATATAGGTTATCTTTTTAAATGTCTGCTCATCTGGTGTTCGCAGTCACCTGCAGTTTTCTGCCCTTGATACTGTTCTCTTTTCATATTGCTTTCTCCCCTTCTGTCACTCCCATGCCTTTTTCCTTCTCTGTCATCCAGTTCTGCCCCAGTCTCCTATTTTCTTATGACCTGTTAATAGGTGAACAGTATTTTTTATTGGAACTGTTTAACCACCACTTAAGCTATTTTTTTCCAAGGCATGAGTCTGCTTTTTGGCAGAAATATTTTGACTTTCCAATAAAACGCAAGTGCATGAAAACCTAAGTGTTCTTTTGTTTTTTTGAACCAGTCTCAAATCACACACATGCTTAGACTCTCACCATTCCTCATGGGAGAGAAAGTACAAGCATAAAATTTCCCACTCATCACGTGGGCTAAACTGCCCATTCAGGTTAATCTCTCATACTACATTGTAACTAGAAACCTTCTGATGCAGACAGCAGAGTGAAACAGGTTAGCTTTTGACATCTTGTAAGAAGCTGGAGCTCTCCATCGAGAGACAGAAAGGTTTGTCTCGCCATTCCCAGTCTCCCCACCAAGCTGAAGCTGCTCTCACCCCCTGCCAGAAGCCCCCTTACCCCCCCAGCCTCAGCAGCAGCCCTGTCTGGGTTTCACAGCACGCCCCCGCCGCCCGGCTATTCATCACAGCAGTCACCCTGCTGTAGCCAAGCCAATTCCCATCAACTGCCTTCCCGAAAACCATATATTTCAAGACTACTTCCCTGTCCCTCCTCATGACTGCAGATTTCCATTCCCCTCCTTCTTTGCATAGGCAGGCCTTGTGTTCTGTACATACCAACAAATACACCTACATACTTCAGAGTGACTCAAGTTAATGTGCGTTTTGGTTTGTTTGGTGTTTGGTTTTGGTTTTTTATTTTTTTTTTTTTTAAACTTGGTATCTACTCAGGTGTTTGTTAAAATCCCCTGCTTTCCAAGGGGACCTTCAGAATGAGAAATACACTAAGGAACACCAGAGCTATGGCAAAAGTTGAGACTGTAATTAAATTAGCATCTCATAAACTGGGACTACAATAGACTCAGTATGCTCTCATGCACTATGGAAGGCAGCAATTCAAAGTGGTTTCAATAATCAATTTTAAATTATGATTTTAAAAAGCAGATTTTAACATCCACTCTTAATTTTTTTTCCCATTTATACACATTCATTATTTCCCTAAGAAAACATTTATCAGAGTACATTTATATAACCATAACTTGTCACATCAATTTTTACAAAATATAGCCTTTTCCTATGAGGTACTACTACTTTTTGCACACTTGAAGGAGGTGTAAACACTTCTTTTCACATGCAGAGAGCTCAGTACATGCTTATTCTGCTTTCAGCGTTCATAATTTTAATACATTAGATTTACCTACTAGAGAATTAAGTAAGTTTTTAATTTGTGATTTTTGCAAGGCTCTGCTCGCTTAACTCCTACCTACACAGCTGACAGTCCCCCTGTTTCCCTGGCATTCAGGATCTCCTTGCTGTTGTGGTGGGATGAGTTATTCTTTGATGTTACCAGCTCTACCCTCCCTCCCTCCACTGCTAACATGCTACGCAGGCGTTGGTTATCCATTACCTAGGCTACAATAAATGCCTGCCTTTACCACAAGGGCTGATTTTTCTTTCTTCCAATATTTCTTCCTGCTGCTCCCTCATAAATCACAGAATAGTGGTAACAGGGAGGTTCTTGACCCCATCTTTGTCAGAGCTCTTCCTCTGCCTTATACCCTTGACTATATTGCCACCTTTCCCAAAGGGCACACATTCAGTTGGCTCTCAAACGGGTGCTACCTTGTGCTTAACTGCTGTTCTTCAAAGCACTTTCAGCTCATTTCTCATGCCTGCTAATTTTCCATTTCCTTTCTTTAGAGCACGACAGCCAGTGCTTCTGTGTTGTGACTTATACGTACATAAAAAGGACAACTGGCACACCTGATTATGACCATAAAACTCTGTGGGATTTATTGCAGGTCCAGGCACGACTCAATGATATGTAAACAGAATATGGCTAAAAATTCCCCACCTTTTACAGGAATTCCTTATTTTGTTGTGTGCCAAAGAACATTAAAGACAAGGCATATGCTTACCCTGCAATTAAATTAAAATCTGATCCTAAATACTGATTACAGCTGACGTTGCTAAGGATTTCTATGATGTTTCAAGTAATTCCACTTTAAATCATGATCTAAGTAAGCAGCTGCGTAAGTTTTAAGAATTTACTTTGTTAACAAGCATATATATCCATTATTTTCCTAAGAAAGTGCTCTTCACAGTCAGCTGATATAAGCAAGGCCAGACCTGACTCCTGTATGTATTTCCACAGCAGAATGCAGGATGAAATTTACATTTCACCGTATGAAAATATTGAATGTCATTAGCTTTGCAATTTTCATCCAACTTGTCCCACCTCCGACACTGCTGGAAGCTCTGAGGTAATATGCACTGGCCTTTGTGAAAGCTATATAATAGTACACCTATAAAACAGTATCAGTTGGCACACCCAGTGCCTTTATATAACTTGAACTGCTCCCCAAAAGACAAAGATGATTGCTCCCTATTTCTGCCAACATTAAAGAGCAGGACTTTTTTTTTTTTTAACTCTTCAATATTTGAAAATAATTTGTTAAGGCAGCTTATTTACTCTTTGAAAAATGATCTTCAGTTTATAGCAAACTTACAATTTAAAAATGGTTGCCATAAGTTCACTTCAAATTTTGAAATGGACTCGTTTTGAAAAAAAAAAAAAAAGCAGAGCATTTAAATAACCCTGCCACATAGTATTTAACTAAGAACTGGATTTTTATTTCAACATTCAATCAACTCGGTGACCTTTAGTCATTGTAGTAAGTGGAAGCTGGTTCTTTCAGCAGAGAAACCAGAGTACATGAATCTGTGGCAACCCTCAGTGAGGATGGCTGTTCAGACCTGTAATCTGGCACTGGCAGGGCAGTTGCTACAAAGGCAAGCAACCCGCGGGCACGAGGCACTGAGAGCAGTCGTTACCCCAGCATTCACCCACCCCCATTTTACCAGGCAAGAACAGTCTCTAAACACAACTGACGTGCTCTGGAAACACGAGTGTCTCATTCACACACACCCAACGTGTCTCAGAGTGACGACTTTTAAATCTAACAACCTCTCCTTTGCCAATGATGAATGGGAATAGGTTCAGAAAGACATCTTACCTTCTTTAATGCCTTCATTCAGTTTTCACCCCATTCGGTCTGCTCTTGCAGACATCATCATTAAGCTTCTGAACAAATCTTCAGCAATTCTGTGAGGCATTTCTTTTTACTAACTTCTACGTAGGAGCTGAGCTTTAACTGAAAGATGGTGGGATTTTTCTGTATGAATGAGTAATCTTGTAATACATTATGTATTCCCACTTCCTGCTAGTGATCCTGGCACCAAAAACAATTACTGGAGATCTGTTTTTTAATTACCATGGTTTATTTAGAGAAACAGCATGATTATCATCATCCTCTTGGAAAACAAGTTGGCCAAAAAGGAATTTGTCTGGGGCAGGAAAAGAAAGCAACCCACAAAACAATCAGAATTAAATATTTTAACTGAAAAATTCAAGATTAAATGCAGTTCCTATTAAAAATACTAGTTAGATATTTCAATAAATTGTATGGTGGTCTAGGTATCTATGGAAGTACTGGATTTCTTCCTAGACATTACCTCACCACCACTTCAGTGGTGAGACAGCAGAAGCACGATAATTTACTTGTATCAAGGTAATGGATTTTTAAGTTACCGGTCTTCATTTACTCAGTGGAAGCCTAAAATCACTGCACCACCCCACCTGGACTGGACATAGGATGTTACACATCTACCACCACTACCAATTCATCTTATTCCTGACAGCAGTGATGGTCCAGCCATAGCTGAAGATCACTTTTTTGTCCTAAGCAGTAAAATACATCCTCACCCATCACCATCTTTTCTAAGAAAAATGATGCCACCAAAAAAAGTAAAAAAAGCCCCAAACCCAAACCGCAAAACCAAACAAGAACAACTGCATTTCTTAAAGTAATACATCCCTTCAGATTTCTGAAGAACTTCTATAAGCAAGAGTAACTTATCAGATTCCTCCCCCTACCCAAGACATCATCAGGAAACAATATTCCAGATATGTTTGCAAATTATATTTGAGCCCCAAGGGAATGGGAAGTAATACAGGCTGAGCTGAAATGCAAAAAGCTCACTCTCCTACCATTTGTGCCTCTTACAGAGATGGATTCAGACAAAACTTGGGCTCTCAATGAGAGCTTCAGCAGAGTTCTCCTAATCCCATCAAATTTCTAGCTAAAAGTAATACCATTGTAGATGAAGCACATGTTTTTCTTTCCACTCCTAGTCACATAAATACAACTGAAGTGACAATAAATGCTCTGGGGGACAGACTGTGTTCATTGCATTGAAATGGTGCCCAGTGAACTGGATCATGGGACTTTTAGTTCATGCAAGCTGACACAAGTAACTGACAATAAGTCAAACGATGCAACGTTCTCCTCAGACAAATGTGTCTCTGTAGAAGCTGGCAGGAAGAAGGTGAAACTTGCAGCATTACAGAAACACAGACAGCCTTGGCCTCTAAGCACCTTAGTTCATGTTCTGGACTTAATAATGTTAACTTATTTTGGTTGTGTTAAATGATCACCATATCCACAACGTACAAAGAGGACTCAGGAAGAGGCCAGAGTGGCTGATTAACAACATTTATACCCAAAGACAAACTCCCTCTGCTATCCCTGAAACCACCTCCTGCCAGATCAGTACAGACAGGATTTAACTATGTTTTTCAGAGATCAAAATGCAGATCAATCACAAATCCTTCCAGAAGCCCTAGAGGCTGACAGCTGCACAATGTTTTGTGCTTTGGAGGCCTGCCAGCTGAATTAAACACCTTATCTATTCAGGAAAAAGAAAAGCGATATGCCTGCCCAGACATTTGTCATTGTCCCACTCAGTTTCCTCATACTAAGTTTTCTGGAACTCAATATTGGGCAACCAGACTAGTTATTTTGTACAAAAGACTCGACAGTGTCTTGCATTCTATCATTTCACTGAAAGAAGGAAGAAGTGCTTTCTCAATAGCAGCTGAGAGTGAAAGAAGGACAAATCTTTTAGAGGCACGGTAAATGGCAAGAGGGATAACTCTCTCTGTTCAGGCGCCTGTGTTTTTCCTCACTCTGGGGAAGAAGTGACACGCAGTGGGAACAGATCTGCTTCCATAACAAGGAGGTTACACAGCTCCTCTCCTCACCCCGTCATGGAGCGTGAGCTCTGGCAGATTAGCTGTCAAAAACAGTTTCCTAAATCACATCTTGCTTGAACTAGAGGACCGGACTACCACAAGAAAATGTTTCCCTCACACATGGCACACTTAGAACTGTATCCAATGTAAATGTTTTCGGACTGAAGCCCTGCCTCATTTTAGTACGCTCTCTATTCAGAAGCCTATAGATACCAGGCCCTCATCACATCTAAGGCCTTGAAAGAAGAGAGAGAGAACCGAAACCACCTAAGAAACCAGGGGGAGAGCTGACACATCTGATATTCCATCTTCACTACATTGCCTGCAAGAGGAAAGTTAAAAACAAGCAAAACAAATACAGCTACAAGCCCCATCTTAACAGAGACCTATAAAGAGACATAAGAGCAATCACACAGAGAGATTAGACACCAGAAACTGCACACGAGACTCACAGACACATCAGCTGCCAGCTCTGCAGACCTTACTTGCAGGGCACAAATTAAGGAGTGGCAGAATACTTGCTGAAAAAGCTCTGTGGAAGATGTTTTAAACCCTGCTCCAGGACAGTCTCCTAAGGGATTATCAACTCACCATAAACTGCTAAAAGAAATTATAATCTGTCCTGCTCTTCATTCTGGTCTTTGCTAGTTATTATATCCCAGACTCTGTCATTACTGCCTCACATAAAGCAAAACAACCATAGCTTGCAGTTTCTACACTACCATACCCTTCCTTCCCCTTTGAAAATGGAGGCCACCGCTGACTTCCAGGGACTGAGCATGGCTCACCATAACTAGTCTAGATTGAATTAAATTAACTTTGTATCCTGGAAGCTCTTAGCGCTCCCTGCCTTCTCACAGCTCAAAAGTTAGTTTCATTTATCTCTCAATTTAACAAGACCATTTGCTCCAACTGTCTTATTCTTCTTATGCCACAAGTGGCTGCTTCAACACGGTTAGAAGAAATTCTCACATACAAAATGCAGATTCTTCTTAGAATGGCATGAACTTTTAACAAAATATTAATGAATCTTATAATATATAGGCATACCACCTCCAGAAATAATGAGTCTATGAAGAATGCAATTTTAAGAGTTTATCTAGTTTCTTTTTGGCAAGTGCAAAAAGACTAAAGTGCATGCCTTAATTTAACAAGAACTCAAACTACTTTTCTGACAATTTTGAGAGACATCCTTTGTGAATTTTGAACATAAAGTATTAGTAATGTGAATCTAAGGATGTACCCCTTATTCCCCTGGATGATTCAGAAGTACTTACCTCTGCACTCAATTTCTTTCCCAGCCCCTAACTCACAGTAACAACCCGCAACAGCCTCTTTTCAACTGCAGACATAATACATTTGCTGCTCCTTTTGTAAAATGAATGCCTTAAAGGAGACTATTGTATAAACGCCTCAAACTTCCAGCTAACAGACTCTAAAGTCACAGGTTAGCACGTTATATAGTAATAAGTGTTTTCATTCCATCTCCTGTCTCCAAACCACTGCCCTGAAACACTTTTGTCTTACAATTTTGTATATTCCTTGACCTAATTTGTTAAAGACTTTACCTTCTTCTTGGCAAGTGTGAAGATGACCCTAGTTCGTTACTTCCAGTCTTCCATTTCCGGTTTGCTTAAGAACACTTTCTGCCTTCCCAGTTCTCCTGCTGTTTCTTAGGTGACATTTACAACGACATTTAGCTAATTCCCTGAACCACGGGTGGAACCTGAGGAGGGAGCTCTTAGCTTTTTAATCCCCATGTCTCCTAGAGATACTACACTTTCACCTGGCTATCTTTTTGGTGGAGCTCTTTGTCTCCATTGTACTTACTCTCTGCCAAGGAAAGTACTACTCCCACCCAACACCCACATCTGCCCCACTTTGATGCCACCAACACACACCACCAGTGTGTGAAAGCGTACATGGGCAAAAGATCAACCATGTCACTCTTGAAACAATTCTTGCTGCCTTGGACTACCTCACTAGCCAAGCTGGAAACATTGCACACATCTTTGTCCACCTTTATCGGTATGAGCTCCCAACGCGACTGAATCCACTGCAGCCACCAAACGTAGAGTCTTAGTTTTACTGTCTGTGAAAAAACAAGACAAAAACCAGAAAACCTTTTCCACCTCACTCCAACTTTCTTCCCTTGTAATTCATGGATGTAACTATAGACCAAGTGAATAGTGTTTTTGACAGACTTGCTTCAGTTAACTGATAAAATAGACTCTCAAGTGCTGTTACTGTGCAATTACTAAAAGGACTTTAACATCTCGAGCCTAAAAAAAGGCCATAACTTGACGATGCAGCCCAACCTCCTCCTTCATAATGTCTACCAAAACGTTGCTCCCAGTAGCCAATGCATGCGATCCAAAACCGATTTGGATACTTGAAGAAAACTAACCACAACCTGTTTAACCTGTGGCAAGTTTTGAAATTTTTCCCCTTGAACTGCATTCCTAGGTTCTACTAATTTTCAATTCTAATACAGTCCTGTTTCCGGCTAATGAAACTTATGATTCCCTTTATTTCCTGCTATGCTTACACACAAATATGTATTTCTCCTGTATTTGTTGTCAGTTAAGCAGCTGCTTAAGCTTCTTCTCACTAAACAAGACTAAACTTCTTAAATCTCTAAACCCTAACACCTACTTACAAGAATCTCTCAAGTTTTACAATCAGACCTCTCAATTGAGGGGAAAAAAAACCCCAACCAAAAGTAAATTGTTTACAGAGTTCTACTGATAAATCTAAATAATTTCTTAGTTCTAGAAAGTTTTTAAGTTGAGTGTTTGCATTCCAAGAGTAGCCTGACAGAAAGCCAGCACAAGCTCTCAGACAGATGCTCTCCCTGGAAAAATGGACACCTATTATTGGGCCTATTGAGCTACCACATTTTAGATTTTCATACCTCCCCAAGTTAGAGCTCTCCTAAGATAAATCTTAATTCTTCATTTAGGACTTCAAATGTAAAGGAAAAAACTTGTTTTGCCCTTTTTGGAGACCCACACTAGATAGCACCAACAGAGTATTTTCCTACTGATATAATCTCATCCACAGGTGTCAAGCCACATCTTTTCAGAAGACTGAGCACAACCGAGTGCTCATGCTTCTTCAGGCACTATTTGGCCTGTTTTTTCTTAAAAGATTATTGGACATTCCTGCTGGTCTCACTTCCCATGCAAATGCCTCCCTTAAAGTAGGGTGTTGTATTCTACACCTTACTGTTTCAAACAATCCAGGAACCCTCTTTTGTTCATAGTCAACCTCTACAATTTTGTCCTCAGAATCTAGCCAAAAAGAGTTTTGCTTGAGTTTTCCTTTTAAGTAACAGCATTTTGTTTTAAGACAGCTTCCTGTAGATTTCAGAATTTGAGGACAAGCACACTGCTGTGTTCAGCTCCAGCAACAGTATGTAGAAATTAAGCATATAAAATTGCGTTAAAAGACGAAACCCTCTAAACAGGCTACTTACACTTGACATGATCCACAGATTTCTTCCATTTAATTACTAGATTTTCCTTCAGCTGTAACAGTGCCAGGAACTAGACTGTGCTGTATAGTCTTTGGGCACAAAGGAGTTGAACCAAGTTTCTTCACAATCCACTGTTTCTTCCCTATGACTGAAGAGACTAAAAATACTACCGTATATGACAGACGTAAAACCAGTACACTGGCTACAGCCAACAACCAACAGGTTACACTACCAGAACTACTTGAAACAAGTGTAGATCAGCATCCCCGAAAAGATGGGGAACATGCCCAAAAAGATGCTACCCAGTGGAACTGGAAACCATCTTTGTGTTTTATTATTATTTTTTTTAAACAGAATAATAAGCACTCTCTTACACAGGAAATTGTAGCCAAAAAATATTTATAGTACTCTTCACCAAGTAATCAGCGCAGAGGTACTAAAATATTAACACAGGGAAAGTGAAAGTAGTCAACTTGTGAGGCTAGAATTTTATTGTCAATACAGAAACATAGCTTACTTATCAGAAACTGAAAGTCTGAGTTGTTGATATTAGCTCAAAACTTTCTTGTGCCCAAGAATTCACCTTTTATTCCAACATAGAGCAATTCAGTTTGGCAAATAAAAATTTCTTGATGTTAAATCAATTTCACTGATGGGGAACATTTCTTTTAGACCAAGTTAAACATACCGATTTGGAGGAGGAGTGAGAAACAGACTAAAGAACACAACAGTATGGTAAATTTATGATACTTGGGTTTACAGTGGGCCATCCACAATTCCCTCTTTCTGTGCCAATTGTACAAGCTTGCAAGACATGAGCACTAGGAGTTCTTCTAAAGGATGGGGCTTCATCTGCAATACTGAAATTTTCACTGGAATAAAGATACACTTCTATTGCTATTCAACAATCTGATAAATCTAGTATCAAAAAAACCTAGTTATTATATCCAGTCAACATTAAAACAAGGACTTCTCACGTGTGCTCCAGAAAGAGACTGAAGTTCACCTGGGACTGCATAGTTTCCTCATCTTGTCTCCTTTGAGCTTTTTGGTCACCTCACCTGTCAAATTCAATGCATTTCTGATACTTGCTTAAACCTTTCTGGAACTTCTGCAAGGGTAACAGTCGTTTTATTATTGCATTTAATCTCATACCCTATTCGTTCAATTCTTCTTAAAGTGTCACTTAAATATAATTTATGCAATCTTAACTGAAAACTGATGCATCTCTACAGCATTTCATAGAGTAGCTTGTATCCCTATCTGCATATGGGATACCAGTTTAGAAATTACTTCCTTTATTATGCAGAAAAAAAAAAAAAAAAAGTAAGAATTGAACTGCTGTCAAACCCATTATAAAGCAGACAGACTATTATCCTCATATATTAAAAATAATTTACTTTCCCAAAATAATGTACAATTAGAAGCAGTTCACACTATTTTAAACACAGAGCTGGAAAGTGTTCGAAGAAAAACTATTAAGTCTGAATCACATTGCACTGAAACAACATGCTGAAATGCTTTACGCTTCTGACTTGCAGCAAAACTGCTTGTAACCATGAATTTTTATTTAGTATGTGCACTAGGTAGGCTGTCAGCTGCAAAGAGAAGTCTCAGTTTACTTTCTCCTGCCACCTCCACCACCTGCAAGCATGGTGGCCACCCGAATGAAGATGTTCAGTGTATCTGTGTAGATACCCATGCACCTAGGAAACAGGAAATCAAAGTTAGTTGAACAGAAATAGTATTATTTGATGTTTCACACCATTATACTTAATTTTTAAAGCCTTCATGAAGCATCTGTAACAAAAACCAACTACGATTGTCCTCAGTGCTTGAAATGCCAAAAAGTCCTGCATTTTTGTTCTACCACCTCTGCCAGCAGGAACTATTTACAGAAGTCTTAACAGACAGTACACTGTTCTCATACAGTAACCCTCTGCTTTTATGCTTACGTACTTTTATCTGTTTATCTGCAAGAATTTTGAAGAATGTATTATTCCATTTTAAGAATAAGAAACCAGAATCAAGGAGGTAAACAATTCACCTAAGATCACACAGACAAAATTTACAAGTTACATGTTAGTCAGAGTTGGTCTTTACTGAGGGTCAACGAATCCTTCTTTCCCTATCTATCACACTGTTGAAGCTTTTTTACTTAGTGGCAAAGAGTAGTGAATGTTACGTGGCTATGAAAGAGTTATCATTTTTTATCTCAGCTAATATTGACAAGTATATTCAGAAAGTCGCTATAAATTCTCCCAGCAATGCTTTAGAAAAAAATACTTTTAAGGAAGTACTGCTGGAAGCATGTGGCACCACACATTCAATCCCACTTCTCTCATTTCAGGCAGATGGTTTCAGTTTTAACTCCACTAGTTATTTTTGCACTGTATTTTTAAACCCTGTGATTCTTCACATTTAACAGCAATACATTTTTGAACAGTAAACAAAAGGTCTGGCTGTTTTGAAAGCATACTTCAGTGCAGCTTGAAGCAAATTCTTACACGGACATTGACATCAGCTGTGTTAATACAGAATACTTACGCGTTGATTGGGTCATATTTTGTTACTCCATAATATGGAATAGATTCTGCACGCTTGATAACATGCTGCGTATCGTAGAGCAGGAACATGCCAAAGAGTACCAATCCACCATAAACAGCTACTGAATACAAGCCAGCACCAAAAGCAGAAGTAGGAGGCAAAAACATGGATCCTGGAAAGGAAGGTGCAATAGTGTTAAAGAAAGCTGCTATGTGTATCTGCTATTCTGAGTTGGGTCAAGCTTCAGCTATTGTAGCACACATTTTCAATGAGTATTCCATACTTAATTTGTGGTGCATTTCTGATAGCAAAGGTTTCCATATATGACCTGAAGATGTAACACGTACAACCTGATCCAGTAATTCTGAACACCCTAGGGAATCATGTACTTTCTCCATGTGAAAGTACTTCTGTCCCTAGGACAACTACAACAGTAACACATAAGGGAGAAGAACAAGCAGATCAAGAACGAAGATAATTTTTACTGTCTTCCTTAGTCACTGGCAATAACTAAAAATACAAGCCATCGCTATCATCAGTTCGTTGGATTAGTGCTTGCCAGAACTGTAACTTTGTATTTGTTTTCAAGAACAAATTTAAGAGTATTTTCTGCTGTTCCAGTGTTGCAAGGGCTATTTAAGGCAAGTATGAACTGGACAGACCAGTCTGCAATTAAATGCGAGCTGCACCTTAGCAACTTAAGTTTATAACGTACTTTATCTGACAGTATGAAATCAGTATTTTACCAATTGAAGAGGCAAGAACAAAGCCTAAGCCTATTCCAAGTGGTCCTCCCATGTTCAGAAATTTTTCACTTGGAGCACACATGGCCACAGTTGAGAGCCCTCCGACGATTCCAGCAGTGTACCAGGCAGCTCTGATCAGCAAAGGGCCACCCAAGAAGGCTAGAGGAGCCACCACTGCGCCCATGACACCTAGCCAAAGGAAAACAAAACAACACCTGTAAGATTCGGAACAGTTCTGGTAGAAACACCACCTGCCAAAATGATTTCATTTTTTTTTCCAGTCAGATAACATGGCTCAAACTAATCTACTTCCAAGACAAAATACCAACACACTTGATTGTGCACCTATCTAGAAGGGAGCACAATAAATTTGCAACCTTAAGTTCCATGACCTATTTTTATCTAGCTCTGGAGAAGTATTCCAGGCAGCTGGGCTTTGGAAGAAAGGCTAACAAAAGTCAACATACTGATCTATTCAAAACAGAGCTGTTAAGAAATACTTAGCATGGACTAATCAACTACAGAATAGCCATAGAAGCACTCAAGACTGAAAAGCAGGACAGAGTTCTGCTACAATAATTAGTTAGACAAATAAGACTTTGCTAGAATCTTGTATGAAACCTCTACCTAGGTCCATTAATATCACAGTAGATTGTTTAACTTAACAACAATCACTAAAATAAACACAATTTCTTCTTGGTAGAAGAGGCAAATATGATTCCAGTTTCTTTCTTAAAATAAACACAATTTCTTCTTGGTAGAAGTAAGAGGCAAATATGATTCCAGTTTCTTTCCTGAATCATAAATTATTTCTGGCAAAACAGTTCTGAAAAAGGATAGCCATTGTTACTTGAAGTCATTAGTAAGAAACTGATCTGTACTCACAGCTTATGTACCAATGGGAACCTGTATACAAGAAGCTGCAGTTTAATACTAAAGTCTCATTTTTATAGTCAAGTTTTCAAATACTCTCCTATCCTGTACTGCTGAAGAACAATAGGTGTAAGCAATGGTGCTTACAGGAATTAATAGTAGCAGAAGATCACAAAACCAGAGCTGCTAGGAAAGCTACTAGTTCTATCCAACGTGGCACATACACATCTCGTTTAACTTGAGCATGATTTTATGAAAAATATTAGTGTTAAGGACACTTAAGAAATCTTCCTGACAATCAGGAGTTCTCACTGGTCTCTGAAAAGCTTTAGCTGTCCTACAGCAGTATATAAAAATTTACCTCTTAAAAAAAAGTTAACAAAACTTTTGACTTAAAGTTTTGTTCAGCCACACTGAAGCACAAACGTCTTTACAAAGAACACTAAAATCACATACCTGAATGCATCATCCAAGCCAAATGTTTAGCTGCTGGACTATCTTCATAGGATATGGACCTGACCAACATTCCAGCACCAATCATAGCTGCAAAAGTTGCACCTATTGCCTGTAAAAACAGCATTACAGAGCTCATTAGCATTAGGACATCCGGTCTCTAACTGTATACTCTAAAAGTCAAGAGTATAATTCTGAAAAGAGCAACCTAAATCATAACTGGAGCATTTATCAATTTTGCTCCTGTAAAAGTGAGAGTCAAATCTTTGCAGATCCTAGCTTGCAGTAATTCCCATTTTACCTTTACTCAGTCTCCTAGGAATTCAAGTTTAGTGGCAAGATGTTGTGCAAGGTAAGAGAAGAAAAACACACCCCTTACTCTAATCCTCGTTAAGGTACCGGAAATATTAGCTTACTTTCTCCTTGTACGTTTCTCCACCCAAAGCCAATACTCAGTTCACATGTTTTTACTATCTATCATTTTTAAATGTAATTGCCTCCTCTTACTGATGGATTCTGAGCAGAGTCATCCAGCAGCTAGCAAACTGATCAGAAATGTACAACTTTGGTTTGTCACCAAGAATGCATTATTAAATTAGTCTCTGTAAAATTACGTAGGTGTTGGCATTTAACTGTTGTTGCTCCACTCCACTGAACATGCTAAATATCTACTCAGCAGATACATTTTGTTATCAGTTTGCTGGGATGATTAGCCTACCAGTATCGTTTCAGCCTTGGCAAACAAGAGACAGCTTTCAAAGGGCTACACAGAAGAGCCCAGGGAGGACTAAGAATGCACAGGTACCTCAGTTTCCATTTTTAGAAAGTGACAGAAATAGTGTTATTAGCTTCAGGTAGCTATGTATAACAGGTTCTTACCTGTATATAGCAGGGACAGCACAGGTTTTTTTTTGCTCATGTAGTTTGTCTTTGACAAACTATCAAAGAGGTATAGCTCTTACCTGTATATAGCAGGGACAGCACAGGGTTTTTTTTGCTCATGTAGTTTGACAAACTATCAAAGAGGTGCATATCAGCATAGAATTAAAATCACCAAATCTTAAACCACAATATGTCATTAGGATACTTAAGTAGCCTTTATGGATAAGGACACTAGTGTAAGTGAAGTTTTGCCTTGCTTTTCACCAAGTACTTTACATTCACATTTTTCATATCAACCATCACATTTGAGATCTTTTTCCAGTAAAAGTTTTTATTTTTATAACGTTATCTTACCAGCCAGGAGCCTCTTGTCATAAGGCTCATGAGTGCTGGAGTTCTGCTGACAGCCACAGCAGACAGTGCTGTCAAGCCAATGCTTCCCGCAAAGTACATGTAAGTAGTGTGAATTCTGTCTTTCACATACTGCGGCCAAATACTGAAAAATAAAATCATACACAGCTGTGCAATTACCAGTATCAGAGTGAAGACCAACTATAACACAATCAAGCTCTTAAATATCTTCATAGCTACAGACAGAAGGGAGGTTTCATAACAATGGTGTGGTCTAGCAACTTTTGCCATGTTTGCCTTACAATAAGGGGTCAAACTTTTAAATCTTTCTGGTCTAACATAACATTAACTCTAGAAACACTGCAAATCACAAATAATGCTAATGACAGTTCAATTCTAAGGAGGAAGCATACATCAGAAACAGAATAACAAATGCTTTTTAACTATGGAAAAACAGAGAATAGTGTATATATAATAAGCTGGTTTAAGGAAAAATGTCTACAGAATCTGTCCCGGGCACTGAGTAGCTTCCTGAGCAGCTCCCAAACTGCTGAGTCACAGTGCACAGGGTTATCTGACATCACAAGACATGTACGTCCTTTTGAGAGCTCTAACAATAGTAACAGAGCTAGATGTGAATGAGAGTTTCTGCACTAGGATTTAGTCATGCTACAGGCAGGAAGCCTTCCCTGCTAACACTAAACTTAAACATGCTGCACATGTTTTCTCCCATTTTACTCTTTTGACGCATTACTTCAAGGCTTGTGGAGAAAAAAATTACAGACAGCTGCATCAATAAAAAGCTTCTCATAGATATAACTAGCAAGATTTCAATAGAAAATACTGAAAATATTCAATATATAAATGCAGAGCAAGTAAAGCAAAAAGTCTCCAGCACTCATTTCTCCTAAGCCCATGTTTATCATGAACCATCTGCAATTCTAAGTAACTATATGATTTTGCCATCACATTCAGGTTTTTGTTGCCCCAAAAACAATACACCACAGTTTTAAGCAAAACGTATCAATCAGAACAGGTCTTACACTGAGGTAAGTAGCGTGTTCAAAGGAGACTCTATTTCCAACATGCTGTATTAAAGTTTAATGAACGATCTCACAAGAACACCAGATGACGACGTCTTAACAATGTTTTACAGAATTACCCTTCATAAATTATTGGTGGCACAACTCCTAAGACGTTTTTATATACACATCATAAATTTCAAATTTAGCAAAACAAAGGAACTCACTTAAGTCAGTCTGCATTTAAGCTTGGGTAATTTAAATTTTGCTTTCAGTTAGAGGCTTTAAAATCCTGCACAGAGGTGCTGTGAGACTAAAATTCTGCACAGAGGTATTCAGAGCTTAAAAAATCGTAAGCTGTGTGTACGCTGCGTGATACCAACTGATGAAGAGACAGACAGAAACAGGAGGGACAGTCGCTCAACATACTCTTTACTTAAAACAGTAAGCAGTTACCAGTATTATTATCTTACTTACGCAGCTTTTTCAATAGCTCCAATCTCACTGGACATGCCCAATCCATAGTAACAAAGGGCCCCCAGGCCAACAGCAGCCCCACCAGCAACAACAAATCTCCCCAGGCGATCAGCTGTATAAAAAAGCCAAAATTCACACTCTCAATATTTTTTCTTGGATAGTTAATAACATCTGTACATGAGTTTTGTTGTATCTACAATAGCTGATCCATGTTAGGTTTCCTAAAGTTCCACTTAAATTCACTGTGTTGCCAATTCTCAATAAGTTACATGTGAAAAACTCTCGATTCAGCTTACCAACACAATATAGTTTCCTAAAACAGAGTAAGAAATAAGATACCAGCTAGTAACACGCCAGGTTTACTGACCTTCATTACAGTAACAGGAATTCCAACACAAAACCAATTAACAGGTTCTCCAACAGGAGTTCACCTGCTAGTATACCATTTATCACTCTTTAGTATACCATTTAACTATCCAATTTACTATAAAACAGGAGACAAACTGGACGTTGGGTCATTTTCTTTCATTCATCTGCCCTTAATGTTTGCTCCTTCAAGAGCTCCTTGGTAGAGATCCAAATCAGTTTAAAGAAGGACTTCCAAATCTCATGGGCAACACCACCCGATTTCCTCAGTTTCTACTGTCCGATTTTTAGATGCACTGTCCGTGTGCCATGTACTAAATTACTACTCAAATATATCAATCATAAAATATTGTTGTAACTGAAGTAAGATCAGTTGAGACCAAATATTGAGTTGTGCAACTTTAAGTCTACACTTTTCGCTAATGCACTATAGCCACAACATTATCTAGTCAACCTACGTATGTTCTATTTGTCGATTCAATGCTATTATGGGACATTTACAATCTGTTCTGCTGAACACTGCTCTCTAAAAAACCCTTTTGTAACCCACTGAAATTAAAATCCACGCTAGATGTACTAGCAAGCATAGTAAACCAATACCTCACGTAACTGTAACACTTTTTTTTTTTTGCAGACAAACTGTTTCCAGTGGTTTGAGGGAGATCACTAAGCAAACCTACAGAGGAAACAATATTCTCAGTCTCTTCAATGGTTCAAAGGAAATCAATTCCTTCGAGGAGTTTTAAGTTAAGCTTCAAAGATTCTCAGTAAAGCAGAGCTACTCTACCTTTAAGTGCTGTTTCTGCAGATGGTTCAAATGCTGCTTCTTTAATTTCCTGGCCAATTTTTCCACGCCTTACACCGGTCCTTACTCTGGTGGCATAACACTGTCAGATTCAGAATTACTCTGGTGGCATAACACTGTCAGATTCATATAACATAAAATTCAGATAAGAATTTCAGATAAGATTCAGATAACATAAAAAAGATTCAATGAAATAAAATAGAAGACATTTCTTATCAATTTATGTGCTACATTTAAAATTGCTACATAGTCTCTTATCCGTGACATATCTGTGCTTACCTCCCAAAGACATGCAGCAACTGCGATCAAGGAAAACAACCAAACATTAAAGTTCAGGAGGCTTTGTGAGTAACACTCACACATTCTAGAAGTACAGACCCAATGCAGTGCATTTCAGAAACTGAAGTTTTCAGTTTGCATTTCTTCTGCCCTAGTCCCACTGTACTAAACGGGGCCATAAGGCTTTTTTTTTTTAATGTACAAACATACATGTTTTTATTTTGTAAAATTATTTTGTTTTCTATGTAAAACACCCTTTATGCAAACGTTTTTATGTAAAAAAAAAATTCTTGCACAACACATACACTTTACAGACACTGAATCTGGAAAAGCAGCACAAATTCCTTGCTTTCAACTCTAGCCTTGATTTAGAGAACAAACCTTGAATGAAGGCCTGTAACAGTAATGTTTTTAAGACTGACATGCTGCAAATAAATCTAGCATACAGCTCGAACCCTCAGTAAGCTGCAGGAGCAATATAGAATAATGTTGCTTTTAAGTTCAGAAAGCATTTTTGAAGTTTCTTTACCATTTTTTCAAGGAAGTTTTAAATTATTATACAAGCAAGGGCTCAAAGCCTTAAGCTTGTTTTAAAGCTAAAACCCCAAATCTACAAGTTGCTATCATTGGCCATTAGGGCAGTAAAATTCAGGAAGTTTACCATAGCATTTAAGCTTTGTCGTGTTTCTCATCTAACAAAATCTAGCCCGACACTGTAACTATGTAGCACTCACCACAGAAATAAAACCACACTAAAAAAAACCCAAGAAAAAATAAAGAGAAAAACACACACAAGCCTAACTTAGGATGCTTAAAACAGTTTTCTATGCTTAAGAGGAAAACATCGAAGAGCTGAAGTTGCCACCACTGTCACTTTCACCAAGATGATAATAAAAAATCAATGCCTCCCAACAGTTGTGAGCTACCTTAGCAGAAAGCAAAAATGAAACATTTCTCAATAAAAATAAATAGACAGTGTCTTAAGATAACGACAGTCCAATTTTTAAAATTACTGGTAAGACCCATAGTAGTCCTGACATAATTCAAAAACTGCTCTAACCTGGGCCACAGGTCTAAACACGTATTAGGATTAACGTTTTTGAAATCAAAGTTTTTACTTCAGTATTGTATTTAACGTACTTACTCAGAAACAAGGTGCTAAGAGCAGGTCAGACAAGAATTTCTGCTCCTCCTGCCTTACACAGTAAGGCTTGTCCATCATTATCTACCTCCCCTAAGTTCTTTTCTCAGTTAATTTCAATGGAGAAACACTCATTGGAACAGAATATATTATTTCAATTGCTCTTAAAAGCCCTGTTTTTCTGATCAAATTAACACTCTTCAGTAAACTAGAGCAGGTAACTCAAACAAGCAAAAGACTTGTGATAATTCAAAACAGGTACTCCGTGCAAAGTGATTCTTTTAGCAAAACACTTAAACCCTTTAAAATATCAGCAGCTAGAACTGTTAGAAAGAGAATTACATTACCTGATTAGGCTGCCACAGCCTGTATGCTTGTATATTGGAGTTCCTCAAAGCTGGGGAAGCCTGAGCAATGGTGGGGCGGATAGTCTGGCATGGTAATGCCCTCAGGCACACTAGCCTTGCAGCCAGCATGGTTGCTTCGATAATCTAATACGCTGTGTTCCTGCAATTGAATGAGAAAACATGTTTTAATATTTTGTTACGTGGTTTTCGCATAAAGTACATTTACAGTACTCATTCTCAACTACACTACAGCCTGTAATAAAAATAGTATTATCACTAGAGTACTGTAACATGACCCAGAACCTTCTTAAATATACAGTTTACCTCTGTTCTATCTATATTTGTCTCTCGTTTCCATCACTTATGTCTTACAACTTACCAGAAAACAGGAGAACACACCATTTTTTGTACGTACAAATTACATCAAAAAACTTTATGTGTTTATGTTTCGAGTTAATTTGGCAACTAACTTCCATTTTTAGACATAACGCTGCATGACTACTCTGCCTTCCAAACAGACATTCAAAAAGATGCTCCAAATTGACATAAATTTCAGCTAAGTATAAACCCAAATGAGTAAACAATATAATGTATATTCTGAAAAAAGTTTTAAAGACGTTTTAAGCTATCATTTGAAAAATTTATAGCTTCATGAATGTGGCATTCAGTCAAGGTCACAGCCCAGAACACAAGTTCAGATCATATTGTGCCGTTTTGACCAGAGAACACTGACGCAACTCAAGGGCAAATCAACAGCATGAGCAGACACCAGCCTACATATTCTATACGTAGTATTAAAACTACTAGCTCACTTTCACAAAGAGTAAATATATTACACATAATCCGACCCTCAAGTCCTTACAGTTATGTGTTCCTTAATTATAACTACATGCAACCTCTGATATCACAAAATATGCCAACTACCAATATATTTTTTCAAACAAACATTCATAGCTTACATATACAGTGTCCAATATAATTTAACAGCATTGTACATGAAGATAACTTTAAACATACATGAGAAACGAGCACGCACTGCATTGGACAGCTAGTATTAACCATAAAAAAGTGAAAGAACAATCCTGCTGCTAGAAAAAGTCAGCTTGCCTTGAACCTCCATTATGAAATGTTTTTTTAAGTATTCCACTCCCATAACCGCTCCCACTGCTTTTGTAAGTGGAAGTGCTTAGAGGCATACCGTGTTTCTGCCAATGAACTCTTCTACTAGAATGATACACTTTGCAGGAACTTAAGAGTTACAACTTTGTGATTTTTTTGAAACTGGTACAATTTCAAACTGGACAATTTTAAGCATCAGATTAGGAACAGGAATTAGCGACAACAGAGTGTTAAAAACAAATCATCGTTCCGGCGTGTTAACTGCAAAGGCAGCAGTAAGGGCGCTGCACAGACACCCTCCCGGCCCAGGCTGCTCTGAGGGGAGCAGGAGAGCGGCCAGCGCCCACCTCGGGCCTGGGCCGGGCCGCGGGCCCTCGCTCGCTGTGGGCCGCACCCATTCCCCGTTTCTGCCTCCGCCCGGACCCGCCTCCGCCCAGACCCGCCGCCGCCCCTCGGCGAGCCCCCGTCCCGCGGCCGCCCCCGCCCGCCCCGCACACCTGGGTGGCCGCTCCTCGCCCGCTCCGACCGACCGGCCCCGCTGCCTCACTGCGCCCACAGCACAACCGGAACGACGCCACAGAGCCAGAAGTGACGTCAGGCCGCCCCGCGCGCGGCCGGTGACTGGCTCGCTCACCCCCCGTGACCGCGGGGGGCGCAGGCGCCCCGGGGCGGGG
>NW_015090828.1:2068763-2139018 GCF_001431845.1 Calidris pugnax | reverse complement strand
AATAAACCCCCCTCTTCCACTGGAATGATAAACTTTGCAGGAACTTAGAGTAACAACTGTGATTTTTTTGAAACTGGTATTTGAGACAATTTTAAACATCAGATTAGGAACAGGAATTAGCGACAACAGAGTGTTAAAAACAAATCATCGTTCCGGCGTGTTAACTGCAAAGGCAGCAGTAAGGGCGCTGCGCAGACACCCTCCCGGCCCAGGCTGCTCTGAGGGGAGCAGGAGAGCGGCCAGCGCCCACCTCGGGCCTGGGCCGGGCCGCGGGCCCTCGCTCGCTGTGGGCCGCACCCATTCCCCGTTTCTGCCTCCGCCCGGACCCGCCTCCGCCCAGACCCGCCGCCGCCCCTCGGCGAGCCCCCGTCCCGCGGCCGCCCCCGCCCGCCCCGCACACCTGGGTGGCCGCTCCTCGCCCGCTCCGACCGACCGGCCCCGCTGCCTCACTGCGCCCACAGCACAACCGGAACGACGCCACAGAGCCAGAAGTGACGTCAGGCCGCCCCGCGCGCGGCCGGTGACTGGCTCGCTCACCCCACGTGACTGCGGAGCGCGCAGGCGCCGCTGGCCGGAGGAGGCCGGGCGGGGGGACGTGCCGCAGCGCGCGGGACGGGCGCGAGCGCCATCTTTAATAGGGGCCGGGAAGCTTCTAGAAGGCGCCTCAGGCCGGGCCCTGCCTTGCGGAACTCTGCCGTGTCGCAGGCCGTAAATCAGGCGCTGGAGGAAAGCCGCCGCCCTTCCCGCAGGGCGAGCAGCGCTGACCAGCAGCCGTGTCACCCTGCGGCGCCATTTCAACGGGGGGGGCCTTCCCGCTCCCCTCCGGCAGGGGAGAGGAGGCCAAGCCGCCCCCCGCGGGGCGAGGCGCGCCGGGCCGGGCTCTGCTGGAGCCCCAGCTCCCCTGGTGGTTGTAACCGCAGCGCCCTCGGTGTGTCCCTGGGGAGGGAGAGGGGCCCGGGCCGCGGGGCCTGCCTGCCCGCCGGGCCGCTGCTGCGGGCTGCCGGCAGGTGGCATGAGCTGTGTGAGGATACCCGAGCCAGGCCTGCGAACTGCACTTCGCCTCCACGGAGTGCAACAATCCGTCTCGTTCTCCCTTTTTCTCCCTCCCGCCCCCCTCCATTTTGTCAGCCGCTTCGTTTGCTGAGGCAGAGTTTAAAATGGCAGGGAGGAGAGGTTTGGCAGCGAGTGCACCCAAGGGGGCTGCGAGGGCCACGGTGACAGCGCCCCGACCGCGTCAGTCCACCACCAGCAGCCGAAGGTGTGCCAGACTGCTGCTGGTGTCTGGGGACAGTGTGCCTTGGCTCTGCTTGTGGCCTTTTTGTCACCTTTGCCACTTGCTGCATTTTAATTTAAGTCTTGCCTTTCTGTGTCAGAAAGTTCAAGACCTTTCCACTTCCTTCCCTTTATGGCAGAGCAGTCTAGTCTGAACTGGGAGATAAATTTCCCCCTATGTTAACTTTTCCTATACCTCTCTTCCATGTGTATATATTGCCTGCTTTAAGGCAGGTCCCTGCATGCCACATAAGCACAAAATCCAGCATTGTGTTCATAAATTACAGAAATGGGTGCTTCCAGGCCTAATCCTAGTTTTGCCCTGGGCAGAGCCTCGCAAGAGCACTCAAGTCCTTCCAGACACTAAACATTCTCTGTTGGCAGCTTCTTTCCAGCCTCACTTCAAGCGGACCTCTGAGCTTTTTTTCCAAGCTTAACCCTAACCTGAGCCCTAGGAAAGACACAGCAGCATTTCCCTGGAATATCAGTTCCTCAGGGGGATATTCTTTTTGCAGCCATTCATTTCCTTTGGCAGCTCAACTCCAACTGGAGTTCTGGCTTTTCCTTTCCACCAGCCCTAAGCCTAGGCTCAGCCAAAGGCTTGTCACACGGCTCAGTCCCGAGCCTTAATATTACTGGGACAAGAATTCTTTGGCAGCCCTGTTTCTTCCTTTGCCAGCCCTTTTCCAGTCCCATCCCAGCTGTATATCAGGCTTTCTTGTTCTCTCAATCCTAGTGCTGATCCGAACCCTAGTTTGAGCTATGAGCCAGGCACTATTGAGAAACATGGTATTCTTCAGAGGAGAACTCTTTTGTCAGCCTTGTGTTTGCTTTGGCAGCCCCTTTCCAGCCCCACTCCAGCTACAGCTCTGTAGTTTCTTTCAGCCTTAATGCTACACATGAATATGGTTCTTCACAGCCAAGTGAAACAGACTGTGAGAGCCTTGAACAGGATCAAAGACAAATATTACCAAAAAAAAAGAAAAAAAGGTGTGGAATATAGAATTAAGTACAGAAATAGAATGAGAGTTACAGGTACCCTTTTGAGGATTGTGAGATTAGCCTTTCTATGTCTTGGAGCCTCCTTGTTTAAATTATAAGAAAAGAAATGCAGTGAACTGCTGGTTCACAAAATGAAAGTCAGAGAAGAGAGATCAGATGTGGGAGAGGTCTGAAAGTGCAACAGCACATAGGATCTTGAAGAAGAATTTCAATGAGAAGAACGAAGCAGAAGAACGTATGACAGAAGGGTAGAAATCCATCAGAAGGGGCCAAATCTAATGGGATTCAAGGTCTGATTCATACTTACTCTGACGCCCGTTTGCTTTCCTTTGGAGTAAATGAAAATCCAGAGCTTTGAAGTCTTTTGCCCTGAGGTCTCCTACAATGGAAGAAAAAAGCTGGGTTTAGGACACAAATATGTTGTTTATTTAGAGACTTCTAGTGTTTATTTCAGAGTTTGTAACACTATAATTGTTAGGTACTAAAGGATTCATTATAATAATTAATATTTAAAATTATAATTCAGTTATTCATAGTCATAATTTATGCAAGGAATCAAACTTATCTCTTTTACTACGGCATGTAATCATGTAAAAAATTCTCCTGGGACTTTCAAATAAGATCCTCAATCCAGCTCTGTCCCAAATTGTTTCTTAAATAGTTTTGCCAGAAGCTACCCAAACCCACACAGGACCCACACTGCAGCAAATTCAGCTGTTGAGGCTTTTTTACAGAAACTTGCCCGCCAACAGATACTCCTGTTCTACTAGAGAGATGGTCAACACATGGAAGTGCTCTCGCTAGCAAAATCGGGGCATGAGCGGGGAAAACAGTGACCTTTTATGTAAGCAAGTCCCAGTCCATCAAAGAGTTTGATTAAAACCAGCAGGTTGGACCCTGTCTGTTGGTGCTGCTGTAACACGACTGTTTCTGTCAAACGGGAAGGTGGTGGCAGTGGCTGCAGTCGTGGTGCCACCTGCTATGGCTGCAGAGTGTCAGAGCAGCTGGCTGTGCCTTAGCTCGAGCTCGTGCTGAGGAAGCCACGGATGACAGCATGGCAGTGATGCTCGGTGGCGAGATGACAGCCAAATGCACACATTGAAATTTGCTTTTTAACTCTGATGCGTGGTTCCTGTATGGGAATGTGTTCCAATGTACTGTGCGTTCAACACCTGGATCGTGGTCCAGTGCTCTTTAGCATCTTCGTTAATGACCTGGATGATGGGACAGAGTGTGCCCTGAGGTTTGCAGGTGATACAAAACCAGGAGGGGTGTGCGATACACCAGATGGCTGTGCTGCCATCCAGAGGGATGGCGATTGGCTGGAGAATTGGGCAAAGTGGAATGTCATGCAGTTCCACCAAAGGGAGTGCAAAGCCCTGCACCATCCACCGGCACGGGCTGGGGCCGCCCAGCTGGGAAGCAGATTGGCAGAAAAGGCCCTGGGGGTCTTGGTGGGCACAAGCTGAAGCTCCAGTGTGCCCTGGTGGCAAAGGTGGCCAGCAGAATCACGGGCTGTGTTAGGCAGAGCGATGCTACTGGGTCAAGGGAGGTGATTTTCCTTCCAGACCTGGAGTAGCCCAACCATCGTTGGGCTCCCCAGTACAACAAAGATGTGGGCACACTGGAGAGAGTCCAGCAAAAGGCCACAGAGGGGAGTGACTGGAGCATCTTTCACACAAGGACAGGCTGAGAGAGGTGGGACTATTCAGCCCAGAGAAGAGAGGGCTTAGGGGATCTTATCAACGTGTATAAATACCTGATGGCAGGGAGCAAAGGAGGAGCCAGACTCTTCTCAGTGATTTCCAGTGACAGAACAAGAAGCAATGGACATCAACTGAAATACAAGACATTTCATTAAACACATAATAATTTTTTAAATTATTACATTTTTTTTTTTTTTTACTGTAGGGGTGATTGAACAGTGGAACAGGTTGCTCAGAACATTGTGAAGAGAGATTTTCAAAAGCTGTTTGGACCTTGTCCTAAGCAACTTGCTTGTGCAGGGAGGTTGGCCTACATGATCTCCAGAGCTCCTTGCCAATCTCAGCTCTTCTAGGAGTCTGTGAAGTATTAACATAATGATGATTTCTGAAGGATCTGAAGCACTTTGGGTTTTTCAGGCCTGGTATGCACCGATAAGAGGTGTTTGGAAAAGAGTAAACATTTTCTCCAGGCGGTAGGTAAAAAAAGATATTTCCAAAGAAACAAAAATGCCAAAAAGAAAAAACACAAAGATACCGTTTCTTTGAAAATAGGTGAACAATTCCTCAGAAATCAAAAGTATAAGCAGGAAAACTTGTACAGACACAAACATTTCCTACAATTTTAATTTCAATAGGCAATTTCACCTACATCATGTTTTGCATTTGCTGGAAATCTAATAGTTTTCTAGGCAGGATCAAGTACAGTTTGATATTAAAGGATTAAAGTTTAATTAGAAATTTTGCAAGATCAGAAAACATCATTGTGAAGGGACTTGCCTATCCCGAAGGGATGTGTGAAGTTGGCGGGGCAGGCAGCGGGGCAGATGCTGGGTGAGGGATCAGCCCTTTCCCTTCTTCCCAGCCCTGCTGGTTCCCAGGAATGAAATCTCCCTTAAAAGGCTGCTGCCGGGGCCCAGGGGATGTCTCCAGCTGCCGTGCCCCAAGGGGAAAGCTGGTCTGACTGCTTGACTCCCAAAGAGACTCGTCCAAACTCACCTCCTTGTCTTGTATGAGAAACTTCATATTTTTTTCAAAGAAGTCAGTCTGTTCTTACAGATAGATGGTTTCTTCAGGGATTTTGTTGTCTCACCGTGAAAGCGAGGATCGTGAGCAATGCAGTCACCTTCCAGGAGGTACCATGTGACATTATTTTTAGCTGTGCGCTCTGCCTTTTCAGCCACCTGAAATGTGACAGGAAAAAACTCTTATATTTAGTCCTGTGCAATCCTGGAAAGCTGCATGAGCCACAACGAGCCCATTATTTTGCTAATAAATAGGGTCAGTGTCAATTTTCAATCTTAAGCTTTTAACTCTGCAGTTCTGGCACCCTCCTGCAGAAAAAGACATCTCTGTCTGTTGTTCACATGGCTGTGTTCATCAGCAGAAAATAAATAAATCTGTGGTTAGCACAATTTCTCCTTAGGGTAAACTTTGCCATTGAAGTTTTTCAAATTAGAGCTGAAGAAAAATATTTTGAAGGTTTTCTGGCTGTGCTGACTCTAGCACTTCAGATATCTCTCCCAGCAGATTACAGGGGACTTTTGCATTTAATCTGTTCCTGCTACTCCTGTGACAAACACATATTCATTAAGCATCATGTTCTTATTTTAGATTAGATATCATAAAACAGTGCAGTGTGGAGGGAATTTGGGGAGACATTACTGATATCTTTCTCAAAGCCTGGCAAGAAAAAAAAGCCATTAAACAGAATATTACTTTACTGTGGAAGAGTTAGGTATTTGGATATAGATCCTTCTATGCAGGAATCTGAGCAGTAAGAACAGGCTGGGATGTGCCAAAAATGAAGCAGTGTCAGTATTTCCACAGCTGTGAGAATTTTGGGGGTCTGTAGACATTTTAAAAATAATTTATATATACATTTATGTAAAAAAATAATTTAAGAATAGAAAACAAACCATATATCTGTTTGCAAGCTCTGAAGCAGCCTAAAAAACAAAACAATACATCTGAAAGAACAAAAATAGCAGCTTTATTTTAAATGCCTATTTTCATACTGGTAGAAGTGTTCTGCCTGTCGCCGGTACTTTTTGTGAGAAACAATACTACTGAGTACACGTACACGTTTGCTCTGCAAGTAGTCTGCAAACTTACTAAAGAAAAAGTCTTTCAGGTAGAATTTATGGAAATGTGCATGTCATGGAGTAGCTTTATGGGAGGAACAGGTTCTGCTGGGTGTTTTTTCAGTCAATACAATGCGTTCCTTCTTGGGCACACTAAAGAATGGAACGTCGTATCAAGCTGTGGTGATGAAGCAGCTTTTGCTTTTCAAAGCCCTAACGAGGAATAGAATCTAAATGGCCACATCTTCTACTGAGAAATTCCTGCATCCATTTTTTCTGTCATTCATATTTAAGCCCTATTTTGTAGAAATGACTTTGTTTTTATATTATCTGAGAGGAAACATCACCCAGGTTGTATTTAACATTTTTTGTAGGTTGGATTCCCCATGGCCATCCTAATGCCCCCGATGAACTCCTGTCTCTAATCTGCATCTGTTTCCTTAAGGAAGGCGCAGAGCTACCTTCGCTACAGCCTTCTTGGGCCCTGCACAGCCATCCCCTCTTACTTTGGGGCTTTCCCTGGTCACTGCAAGTGCCCAGCCCTTTTCCCCCTACTGCCCATGTTCCCCCAGGCTTCCCCTTGGTCACAATTCCAGCACTCCTCCATCTGCTTCCAAGCCTGCTGTGGTTTATCCTTGCTTTCTCCCTGAACTTCACCAGTCCCTTCCCTCTTCTGTTCGCTATCCCATACCAGCTGTGAAATGTAATCAAGTCTTGGTTAAAGGCAGTTTCAATCTCTCCCCTTATTTTCTTAACAAGAAGTCTCCTTACTTTTTTCAGACATTAAACAGGGATTTTGATACTAAAGAGCATTTTCTTTCAAAACATACTGTGGGATTCATTCTGGCCTAGACAGTTTATAACCATTTAAATAAATCTTTTTGCCCTGAAAAATGTTAATGGTAAACTTTATCAACTACTAAAATAAACTTCAGAACTTGGAAGTTTGATATCAAGTCTTACATTTTCCATTAATTATGTATTTTACATCTTATTTGGAAAATGAGGGCTAGAGCATTCATTCTATTCCCATATTTAACTGAGGTTAAAATACACAAAGGTATATAAACTGGGATGTCAAATCTCCAGTTCAGTAAGTTACTTAAGGTTGTGCATAACTATACTACTACTTGGAACAGCACTTGAATGTATTTAACTTCAAGCACGTGCTCAAAACTGTTGCTTTAGGAGTCGTGCGTTGGTTACTCAAGTGCTCAGAGATAAGTGAAGATGAGTCCTTTGGTGAACAACGACCTGACATTGTACGGTTATAAATGAATACATTAGATAGACTATTTTGTTCACTGAAGGTTCTATTTGAATAAATTGTACATAAGAGGACATTTCTTTTTCTTGATCTATGTTTTAGAGTCTATAGCATGAATTATTTATTTACATCAGACAACAAAAAAAGCTAAAATAGCTTAAAAATATTTTTCAATGAAAGGGTGAAATCTCCATTTACAGCATGAGACCTCTCAACCTCCAAGAAATTGCTATTCATTTTGTTTAAATACAACAAATACTCATTTTCCTAAATGCCTGTGAACTCTATACTGCAGCAAAAAATGACCTGGGGCTTTTTCTAAAATTGCTGTTTGCGCTTTCTAATCAGTTTTAACATGCAGGGCACTGTTCTTCTGCAACTTCCTGAAAAGAAAAGCTCTTTGAAATTCAGTAAGCTTTGATTTAAAGTGATTGGTTTCCACCTGGATGGAATGAAATTTTCTTCTTGGTAAGTTTATTAGTACATTAAAAGATGCAAATTAATTCATAATTCTTTCAGCTCATTCTCTTGGGAACAATTACACAAGGAAATTATTAATGTACAAGAAAACAACAGTTAAAAATTTCAAAGGGCAACAGCGGTGTGGAATATATGAAAACATTTAGACCTAGCTAATAGCAGAACTCAGTTACAATAATAACAGTTCATAAACCAATTTTAATTTTTCTGTATTTGTAAACTGATAGCAGCCACATGGAGCAGACAAAGAATCAGAGACCCCAGCAAAATAAATTTACAGTCAAAGGCCCTGTTCTCAATGAAGTGCTGCAGAAACACGGTGTGAAGAGTTGAGCACATGCTATGGAGCCTCTCACAGCTCACCCGTTTCAGTGTCTCTGATGTATACCATTCCACAATGATTGAATACAAGACTATCATCTCAATGTAAGCCTCTGCACGCTGATAAACAAGCCCAGTATTTTCATCTGGATAATGAAAACCCCTCAGGATCCAGTTAATATTTGATGAAAAAACAGATTTGCTGCTTAGGCTTCTTTGATGCACTTTTTTTTTAGTTAGGATGTTAAACAAGTCAGCCACTTTCCTTTCCTTTTTTTTTTTTTTTCCCATAATTTATCCAGCATGCTTTTAATGTTATGTATCTGATGAAAATTTCAAATATTTTTTGCAATCAGAGTCATAACACAGGCTATCACCAGGATACTTGTAATTACTCTTGGTTATCTGCTTCCAGCACTCCCTGACATCTGGCTATCAATGAAAAGACTGAGAGGGAAACACATATTCTCAAAATGTTATAAAACAAGCATTGCTACCAAGGGAAGTTTGCCCATAACATAAGCATTACCCTGTCTTAAAGAACTTGCCCTTTTTTAACTTTAAGCACAGCTATATAAATACTGGAAGTCTGATCACAGCTTCATACACTGGGGCAAGGCAATAAACGGGGATATCACCTGAACTGAGAACGAGATTAGGTTATGGATACACAGGAATAAAATAACTTGTATTGGACTCACTCACATACACCTTTAGCTACAGACTCCGAGGAGCACTGTTTACAAATTACATACGTTTAAATTTGAAAAAATAAGGCGTGCTACGAATATTTTTTCTCAGTTTTCAGAATAGCATAAGAATTGAAATAATAAAAATCTAAATAACATAGATTGACAAAAATAAATCCTCAAGAAGAAGCATGGATACAGTAGAACTGTTGTACCTACAAATCACCCAGACAAAAATCCATGTTCTAAATACAACAATATTTATTGGATTTTCTAGTGACAGTAGGCCACTTCCAAAACTGCCTCCCTCAAAAAAATTCCCAAATTTGAGACATTATTTTGACAATGTGTATAAAAGAAAAGAGAAGTTTCTACATGTTAAAAAATAGTACTGTTGAAAATATCGATCAAATTCCTGTTCTGTCCTGCTCCTGCAGTTGCCTGACTGGGTGAATATATTTCCTTTTGCCAAGCTAAAATAGGCAGTTTGCTTCCAGAGGAGCAATTCCATCTCACAGTTCAGTTAAGGCTACTGAGAGAAATCAAGCATTATTACCTATCTAATGCCATCATTCTGTATATTTAAAAGAACATATGGACTTATTGGAAAAAAGGGAGTAGACGCTTTATGCATAATTAATTTAACATCCCCATGCAACTCAAATTGCACTAGCCTCTTTTAGCTAGTTTGTTCTCTGCTGGTTTCTGCTAGAGACTAAAATCCCCACCAACTGGGAGAGAAAGAGATGCCAAGGAATCAGAACAACATTTTTGAGTGAGAATACTGACAAGGGGCCATTACGGTTAAACAGTTTTCAAATGCAAATTTAACTATATGAAAATGCAAGCACAAATTCTTTTTGCTGAGGGCAGGAGAGAAACAGTTATTTTTCATGTCATGTTTATTTTTGCCCTTAAAAACCTCCCAAACCCAACATTATAGAAAACTTGAGAGGAAGGGTAGGCTGTATGAAGAGGTCTGTGATACACTGTGGGAAATAAGAGGGTGAGGTCAGACCAGGCTTTTCATAACCAAAATTTTAACTCTGGAACACTTTGCTTCAGGCTGTTAAATATGAAACAAGCTGATAGCATCAATTTGATTCTGAAGGGTCACGTGCCTATATGAGAAAGCTCTGATTTAACTTGAGATGGAATTTCTCTAACTTTAAGGACAAAACGGACAGAGATATTGCGTGTCACCATTGAAGTGATTTCTTGTAAGGCTAGCACCAAGGTTCAATGGCTGAGATCCCTCAGCTGTTGCCTCTGTGAGATGCCTCTTTGGCAGCAAACCAACAATGTCAGCCTAGCATAAATGTAAGTGCCAGATCCATTTCTTTCCCCCTTTGAAGTGCACAATCTTAAATGATCAGGGTAGAGCCCTGGAGAAAACAATATTCAAGTTAAGTATCATCATTGTTCTCAAGAAATTACTTCAGTAGCTATTGTAATTAATCATGGCCATTCCCTATCTATATAGACAGCAGACAGAGAAGTGTCATGTAAGGACAGTCTTTCAGAAGGAGCTTCTCCCCTTTAGACACAAGCATAGAGGTCTGGGTTAACCTGAGAACTCAGCAGGTGGCAGATAAAAAAGAGAGAGAGCTCCTCTGAATATCAGGCTCTGGGTTTGGTTACTCCATTTCTGGGATTTGGCCCTTAGCATTGTAGTCGCTCAGAAACCAGCTGCTGATTGCTACCACAGCAAAATCTGTGATATAAATGCGTGAGACTATGAGACACTGAAGGAAATCACTTTGAAAATGCAGCGATGCCTCATTGATCAGCAAATTCACTTAGGGCACTCAAGTGTTCTCATCCCTGTTATCAAAGCATTGCTCATCTACCAGAGGTGGCCAGGTGAGACACACCTCAGGTGGTGCAGCCTCCTTCCCAGTAACCAGAAAGCAAATGAACTGGAATTTTGAATCTCAGCATGAAAAATAATCTTCTTTTCTTTAAAATGGATATTGTTCCACCTGTGATCATAAAGGAGAATGAGTTGTGAGCAAGTGCCATAAAAATACCGTGGTTTAGTCTTGAAGATATTTATGGGAAGTCTCACTTATTGCTAAATGATGAAGAACAGTTATAATCTGTTATAGTTAATTTACTACTACATAAGTAAAAATGTGCTAAGAGCAGCACACTTGTTAAATTAAAACTCACTTAATGATTACACAGCACTTGGGAATAACATGCAGTTAAAGAGTAAGCAGTAAATTGATGTTTTCTTTCAAATCATTCATTTTGGGAAAATAAGACGACCAAAGCCCTTTACATTTTTGCTGGTTATAAAAAGAAACAAAGTATCAGTAAGTAGACTGGGAGGGACTTCTTGTGGTGAGTATTGGTGTACTTACTGCAGCTGATAGAACCTCCACAAGGAGGCTACTGGCTCTAATTCTCTACCCAGTTAGGGTGGGTTGAGCTGAAGTCAATATTGTTATTTTGCTATATCCCTTTTATGACAGACTGAAAAAATTCAGATAAAATACTGGTCTGAATACTACCTAGTATCTGGCTACTATTGGTTTTTTTTCTCATCACCACAGCATCTGAAAATGTGATGTACAAAATCAATCGTAATAGCAAAATTCCAAGTCCCAAATAAAAGCTAGTGCTTTCCTGTCACGGGAGCAAGGATTTCAGCTGAATCAGGGTTATTTTTTGAATAGGAAGTAACCTTGGTAATCCTGGGGCGTTGATGAGACTGGCGAGGACAAGTATATAGTAAGGAGATGGTACTGTAACACCTTTCTGCTGGGTTAGACTTTGGCATGTTTCATCAAGAAGCTGGGAGATGATCTGTCTGATCTCTTCCAAAGGATTATCAACAGAAAACACTAGATCTTTAAAAAAAAATAAATCTTAAACATGAAGAGTCCTCTACAGCAATCCCAATATACCAATTTTAGATATTTTTTTTGCCACCATTTTTTTTTATATAGAGGCTGTATAAAAGTATTGTTTCAGTAGCTCAGGAGCTGTATTGTGGCCACCCCACGTACCAGCATAAGTGGATGGCAATGGGTCAAATCTCAGTCCCCTCTGGGTGTTTTTGACAGACCCTGCTGTACGACACCTTTGGGCTAAGCCAAGGATCATTTGGGACTAGCAACCTTTCCAGTGCTAATACAGGATGAAGAAGGCTAATAGTGTGAAGCTCATCACATCACCATGGAGGAGTGGAATGGGTCCCCACTGCGGATGACAAGCCAGCTAAGTTATCCCATCTCAGAGCTACGAACCAGTGCTTTTGTTTTGTCTTTGGCTGTCAGAAAACCCCTCCTGCACATCCAAGCTCCAAATGGAACAATGAAAATACACAAGATGTATCTTGAATCCCTTTGCACATGCACATCTCCAGTACTGATGGTGATGCTACAGCTTCGGATCATTATTTTTCTTTTTATACACATGCTATAATTGCATGATATCGGCCAAGGAGAGTTACAAATGTAGATGTATTCACTCATTTTTTAATGATGCTTGCATAATTGGTGACATATGGGATCTTAATGAAGACTACATGCAGTATGCTGTTTGTCTAAAAAGAAATTTAAAGTACATCTTTTTGTGGTTTGTAGTGTGATCACTAAGAAGGCTGGAATTAGTGAAATTACTATATGATTAAGAGAAAGGCATTCTCGCATTTTCTACTCATTAATAAAGGAAAACTCTGCGTAGAGCAAGATTGATTAAAAGTTTATGTGTCTTTTCATGGAGACACCATAGGTAAGGACTCAGCACTGATCAAAATGAGAGCTGCTAAAAGTTGAGAAATCATTGTCTTGCAGAGAGAAAAACCTTTCATCCGTGATAAATCATAAATATTGAAAACCTGCACTGGTTGTTCAAAGAAGAGTTCTTAATAGTGTCTGCTTATGCAGGACCCATGCAAATCTTTGTGTGCAAAAAAAAAAAAGCTTTTAATTGCAGGATTTTCTTCTCAGACATTGTAGGTATATGGTGGCTGTATTTGTTATATTCTGAAGTTCTTTCAACTCACTGTAGACTTCTGCATATAAGATAAAGCCCAGGGAAGACAGAGACCCTTATCCTCCTGTCCTGAGGCTTATGGCTTTTTACCCCTCAAGTCTACTGGAGATAAAAGTTTTGCCTTGGTGGTGAGAAGCAAAGAGAGAGTATTTAGTAGTGTGGCCTGTCAGACACACACCCTCAGGAACAGGAGCCTGGAAAGTGTCAGTCTATGTATTTTCAGCTGTAGTCATTTACATCTTTCTTTGCATTCCTCAAAGGACAGGCAGGAACAGCAGCCTTCCTTTGGCAATGACAGCACAGAGTTCTCAGAGACAGCTGATGGCCTCATCTTTCACAGTTGGTCCAAAATAAACCTCGTTAAGTCAGCCCCACATAAGACTTTAGAACTCCATTTTAGATTAAGATATGAGGAAAAAACATTGGAAGAGTATTTAAAAACAAATAATTTTTGAGTCCTATCTCTTGAAAAGCACTTTGCCAGAAATCATTACAATTTGGCAAAAAAGTTTTAACTAGTCAGAGACCTCTCACACTTAACCTGAAGTGGAAAGAGGTTTTTTTGCTAATATTAAGGGGGCTATTTTTATTTGGTTTATGATGGAAAATAAGTCTCAGCCATAATTGCGGAGCAAATACAACCTCCACAACACTATATAATTTTTTAATCTAAAATGTTCCAAATTAATACAGATACCCGTAAAATCATATTGGTAAATGCACAGGCTCTGAACAGCATATTATATAGACAAGCAGACTTAACGTAACTAGATAATTTTACAAGTGCTTAGTAGCATGTGTTTGTAAAAAGCAAGCTCTGCTCTGCAATTTGGATCTTACAAATCATTTAGCATGGACCCAGAAAGGTTGAGATAAACACACAAATAAACACGCAAAATTTGAAATATATAGTGCCTATTGTTTTTGAACACGAAGTAAATGCCAAATGCATCCTTTACATAAACTATCTATACCTTCTGCATCTGTTTCATAAAAATAAATATCTGTTTTCCTAAAACCCTTGACTGACTGATGATTTCAGCAAAACACCACCACAGACTGGCAAAGGTCAAAAGCACGTTTGGGTAACCATCTTATACAGGTTTACTGAATTTTAGCCCAGAAGGAACTTGTGCACAACACAGGCCCTAAAGTCTCACATGATTTCTACATCAACTACGGAATTTCTAATTGAGGTGAAATCTTAGGATTTTCCTTTAGGAAGACACCCTTTCTGTAAAGGTATCCAGGTAGAAACTCGTTCTGTGGCTAAAATCATAACCATGAAAAACCCAGGGGTTGTTTCCAGGCTGTGTGTCTCTGGTTTGCACAGGAGATGCCAAAACCATCCTCCCACCAGAGCACCTCTGCCTTCAACTCACTTTCTCTGTTTCCCTGTTCCCAAGAAACCTTGATAGGTACTTGGTGGTGTATCTTTAGGACCTCATGGTGTAATATGGAGTAATTCTACAGAAAGCTACTGAATTTCATTGGGGCAGCAACAAGGTTCATGATTTCTATTACAGTCTTCTAGAGAGTCTTCTACTGAGGAACTCTCTCAAGGGTGGGAGTTACCAAAGGAACCCAAAGGAGTTAGAAGCTGCTAAAAATCAAGGACAACTGGTTGTATCTGCTTCTTTTGGCTGCCTCTGTCTCACTGTCTACCACAGTAAAAATGGGGAATTAGTGATACTTTCGTTTAGCGTGAACAGAAATAGTTGATTGTAAAAATAAACCCAATGAAATATTCAGTAATAAAATGGGCAAGTCACTTAATAATGCATTCAGCTGGCTTTAGTGGTTGACCTTTGCATAATTCCTTGGAGGTGAAGTGCAAACTATTTTTTTTTTGAGGCTGTATTCCTGGGAAAACAGTGCTATGAGAACTCTATATTTCACAATAAAAACAGCTCATTTTTTAGCTTTAATTATGCATATTCTTCAGTAGGTGGCCTTCTTCCTGCTTAGTAGATACTGAATCAATACCCTGGCACAGTGCTAATGGGCACTGCAGTACTTGAGGTGCCATCTTTCAAGAAGAGAGGCCGAAAGCAAGGTCCCGTCATCTCATCTCTGTGATTTTGATGGCTCTTGTGGCATTTTTTTTTTTTTTTTTTTTTTTTTAATAATATAGGTGTTGGCATCAGTGCCTTGGCCATAGTCCAAGTTGGGTAATTACATTCTGTCTCCCTAAATTTTGCTTTGTGCAGTTTTTATTTAATATGGTACTCTTCTTCTCTTCCTGCCCTAAGTTGTTTAGTGTCATTGCTGGGCACTATTAAATAACTTCCATATTTCCCCTGAGACAGCTGCATTTAAGCTGTGAGACAAAGCCTGCACGTGAAATTTGTGAACCGTTCCCAGAGAAGGAAACACAAGCTCATTTGCAATTATTACACGCCAATATTTACCTGGACAAATTCCAGCTTTTCTGCTCCCCTCCGCTAGTTTACTTTCATTTGGAATTTAACTACCCAAAGGAAAACAGGAGCTGTAGGGAACACTGTCCCTTCTCAAGAGGACACAAGGCTCATACTTGGGAGGACTTTTTCAGCAGGCGAGTAATTTTACCCTCTGTCCAAGAACATAAGCTGCCACGAGCAGCTTTCCTCTGCAACAGCAAGTGGTATTGAGGCACAGGCTGCAGAGGGATGTTGGGGCAGAGTTACCCTGTCCCAGTCAAGCAGCTGCCTTCCCCCTGTCTCACCATTCTTGGAGGGTCAGCTCATTCTTGTTCAGCCCTCCCTGTTCACCCAATACACACAGAGCTGCCCCTCCAACAGACAAATGCAAACGGGCTGTACATGAAGGTAGAAATGAAGCAAATGCCAGCACATTTCTAGATTTAGTTTACAAAGTACTCAACACGTTGAAGTTTAGTATTATGACTGAGAAAATACAAGAACTATCACTGGGAAGAATAGCTGCTATTAGAGTGGAGCAGGTAGGTCGGGCTGGTACAGTGGGAGTCCTGGAAGAGCTCCTCATAACAAGCGGCGTAATGCCACCTCTGCCACGAATATGGAGAGCCAGACCTGCAGCTCCCATGAACACCAAGAAGGAGACCTTGCCTACAGCAGAGGAGCTGCTGTCCTTTACCTGAGTGACCCAAGAGCAGCAGGGGCCAGAGAGTGCTGTGCTTTTAGGTGCTACAAGGGAGTAGGGGGGTGGGAAAAGAGAACCTGTTACAACACAAAGCACTAGAGATCCTGTGGCACAAATCCTTCTGAGGATGTAAATCAAGGTAGGCAGGTCTTCATCAGCTTGACTGAAAAGTAAATATTAAAAATACAAAACTTCAGGTGCAAGCTGTATAACCAGAGCCATCCGAAATAAGCTTATAGCTAGACCTTAGTATATCCTTTTTAAAAGATCATGTATTTGAAGTCTTAACTTGAAAAATAAAATCATAGGAGCAAAACTCTATTGCTATAAATCAGCAAGACTCCACCAATTTTCTGTATTTGAGTAATCTTAACTATGTATTTATCTCACTTGGCTTTAAAATATTGCCAGAACTTCAGGCTTCAAGGCTTTTCATACTGATAGTATTGTTGCTCTTGCCTCCATCTTTTTTTTTTCTTTTTTAAATACAGCATGCCTTTATTGTTTAATTTAAAGCTATTCAACCTTTCCTCCTGCTATCCAAAGACATTTTGCATGTAAAAACAACAATTTGGATCCAAAATCGCTACCATCTGCTTATTTATAGCAAGATCCAGCACTAAAGGGAGTCTTTATTAAGTCCTCAATGGGAGTCATGTGACAGTTTTCATTTTACTGATAAAAATGAGACTGTTTCTTTACTGGTCCCTATTATTACTTTGTGATATTCTATAACAAGAACATTGATAGAACCTTCATTTCTGGAGACCCATACCCTTCACCTTGTTGTGGCCATTGCTTTACCAGGTACATAGTGTGTGTCTGGTCCTGGCATGCCATTAGTGCCAGAATTAAATGTCTTTATAGATTTGCTTCTATTCATTCAGTGTCTGGGGGAGAAGGTGAGCTGGCAAGTATGTTCTGTTTTTCAGATTTCTGAGCTGTCCTTAGTGTGACCCTCAGAAAAAAAAAACCTACCCCAAAACCTGCAATACCAGGGTTCTAGTGCGGCAACAAAACCAAATAGCTGAAGAAAAAATGAAGCCAGTCATTGCTGGTAGAAAGTGGAGATTAAATAATTGAAGAAACCTGCATTGTGGAAGTATCAGCCACAGGAAAAAGTCAAATAGGTTTTAAACTTGCATGAAGTTTCTCATAAACTATGATCCTGAGGGACTTTGACAATAAAAAAACCCACAACCCTTCTCTGTTCAAAGAAGAGTATGTGGGAAAGAGGAAAGTTTTTAAGTTGACATCCTACTTTGGGTGGATCACTGTTCCTTCTAATGAGGACATGTAGCAGTTGCAGTGCAGCACAAAGGCAGACTTCTGCTGCTCTCAGAGTTCACTTTTGACCCTTAAAATACGGTGCATGAGGGTAAGAAGTTGTTTTTTACTTCAGAATGCTTTCAAAAATCTCATTGTTGCAGTCAAAACTATCCCAGACAGACTGAGCTCATTACACTACAAAGAAACATTTTTTTTCCCCTAACTTAGATCCAAAAGGTACTTCATTGGCTTTCATTGCGATGCATGACAAGGGCTGTGAGTTCACAGCACCAAACCCTAATATAGCCCATACTAAAACCACAGATAAAGTTCCTAGTGCTTACTGTTTCAGTTATATATACACACTTATATTAGAGGGTAAATTAAGAAAACCTAGGTCATTAACATGTATAGTAATAACTACTTTTAATACAAATACATAGATGTTCTGTCCATAAGATTGCTCAAGTTTGCAGGGCTATGGGCTTTTGCAGTGCTTACCCTACTTGCCACTGCCACCCAGTATTGAGACATCGTGATACTCCAGCGTGAACATAAGAGGAAAAAAATTCAGGAGCATTTTCAAAGCTGATGCTGATTGATAGAAGGAGCTTTATTCCCACTCAGCACACAAATTGGGATTTGTCTGTCCAAATTACACGTCTACGTATCTTTATCTGAACTCTTTGCCTAGGCTTCTTTTTCTGTCAAGGAGAGGAATAAACATTTCTAAATTTGTCTCCTGCTAAGGTAGAAATTGAACAAGCACAGATGGGTTACGCTGTAGAAATAGCTACTTTCATCCCTTGACTATGCAAGAGCATAGGCCACTACCTCTGAGAGATGCATCCAACCCCCAGTCTCTAGCTGAGTTCTTCATCTAGAAACTGAAAACACCCAGCCACTGCCCTTCCTTGCTCACGCTAAATGCAGCTTCTCCTTAGCCCTGTATAAAGCTACTGAGTATAAAGGCAATTGGGTGGTATCTGCGTACAAATGAGGAGGAAACTGAATAAAATATACTAAATGCAGCACATGCTCCAGAAAGAAAACCTCATTCAAGTGGTGGGTACTTGAGTACAAGGAGACCATGTGTAGACCAATTTGAGTGAAGTCCTGATTCATCTGAAATCAAATGCAAAACACGCAATTCTAAGCAGGCTCGGGACTTCAGCCTTTTCTGAAGAAATGGCACATTTCAAATACAGCTATGATAAAGGAAAGAACTCTGGGACTCTGGGATGCTTTTCAAGGAATGTTAAGAAGCTTAAGCCCATCTTGACAAGCTTACTGATTGTGATGTTCTGCCCACAGAATATAACAGGGATCACAGGTTGAGGCAAATTAGTTTTCCCAGGACTGGACTCAATCTTGGGCTCTCAGAAGGATAAGTTCGAAAGTTCCAGTGAGAAAAAAGCTGGAAGCAGCTCTCCCTGCCATCTCTGTAATGCACAGACAGAAAACAAATTGTTATTTTTGCACTACCTCCCAAGGAAAGCAGTAGATGCTTTTTTATTTCAACTACCTTGTTCAAGCCTATCCACTTCACAGCTTTCCCGCTCTGGCCACAAATCAGTTGCTGGTTATCAAGATTTGGACAATTCTGTCGGAATGTAATAACAGCCAGCAGTGGTGGGCAGCACAAAAGAAAAATCAGGTCATGTTATTTCAGCCAGCCAGCTAATTCTGAGCTCTGCAACAGTCAGCGGGAGGAACTTTTAAGTGGTGTGTGTGTGAATACAAACGTCAAAGATATCTGATCTATGTGCAAACTGTAACCTGACACACAAAGGAACGTATGACCTTTAACTCCATGAAATGCCTGTCAGCCAGCCGTGCTAGGGAAGAATCTACATGCAGTGCCTGTGATATGTTGATCCTCTTTTCAGGCCATCCAAGGTTTGTATCTTTTTTTCCCCAAACATTAGAAAATGAATTGACTACAACCACAGCATTCATGTAAAAGCAATGTATCTGATATGAGTGATACAGATAACAACACCTTTCATCAAAAGATCCCAGGGGTACTATGCATCTTATTCACAATAGTTTCAGTCCTGTAACAAATTCTAGCTTGAATTTATACACAAGCTGCTCCACTGAAATCTAATCATATGCATAAGCCCTCTTGGAACCAGCAACTAATGCTACACAAGAATTATGTTTGTCTCTGCTGATAACAAAACACTCTGTAGGGAAAAATACAAAAAGAAACCCTGTTAACTGTTTGAATTCCTTGAGGAATTTTGGCTATCAGATCTGGATTTTGTCCAGACCACAAAGATCATCATCCTACTCTGGCTGATAACGCTCCAAGATATTTAATGACAGATAAGCAGGATTTTGTGCATCTGAGAGGCTGAATACTCTGTCAGGAAGGTCTGAACTTTTAAATGAACTTTCTCAACTGGATGACTAATTCTTTAGCAAAGCCAGAAAAATCCCACAGTACAAATGAGGCATTAGAGTGGGAGAAAAAGTGCCTGACGTTCTGACAGACCCTGTTTTTATACATCATCCCCAGCGACCTCAGAGACAGAAAACCACATAATGTGCCATCATGAAATGAAAGAACTCCACCTTGCCTCAGACTGTTTTACTAACCTGCTGGGTCTCAATGTCTGTACACGTGAAGCCAGAAGCAATATAGAACCTTTTATTTTATTAAAGAAGAATAAATTCTCTTGTAAACATATAAATAATGAAAAAGCTTTGAATCCCATTCTCATATAGACTGTCAGATATCTCTGGTTCACTGGTTGCCAAGTTGTGATCCCATCAAAAATATGTATCTAGACTGCGTCGCAAATGTAAGAGCAGCCTAAACCTGATTGCATAGCCTGTCTCATCACACGATTGAGATGTAGGTCTGAATTTCACCAGCGTCTAGAATTTTGGTTTTGGTCAGTGTCTGCTATCAGCAAGAAAGGACAAAATTCAGAGTTAATTTTAAATGTCAGTGCTCTTTATGCTCAGAACTAGTAACTGCTACGTGGAGTCAGACCAAAGGTCCATCCTGCCTCTCTATTAGCCATGGCCTCTTGGCAATATAGCTCCAATGCAAATAGTGAGGAGTGATGAAAAGCAAATTTCAGATCTAACTCTCTCTGAACTTTGGGGAAGCTCCAAACCTGTATTTGGACTCAGATGGGAACCTATGCCAACATCACACCAAAGCAAAACTTAACCTAGGACTGCTGATTGCATTGAGAAATTACCAAAATGCAGTTCCATTTGCAGTTTCTCTTGCAACAGCCTTCTTTATCGAGCTTCTGAAAATTTGTTCTAAATATACAAAATAATAAACATGTGATAAAAACATTGCTAATCCTTTTTCATTTTAATTTTAATCCTTTCCATTGCATATCCTTTTTCCCTCCCCATGCATACCTCTTACAACAGTTAACAAGAAGCATGGGAATATTCCTGTGATTATTGTAACACATGATAGTGAAGGTGAGTTCTTTGCAGTATAAATCCCATACAGCGAACTTGAGATGCAGCGTACCCTTCTGTTCTACTCACACTAAAGGAGGCCTCTTCTTGCCCACCTTATAATTCAGTTCAGGTAATGCCTCTGAAATAATACACACTTCCTTGCCAGAAGGCAGTCATTTATCAGTGTTATCTGATAACTGCTTATTTTGAACTGTTAATGGAAATACTGTTGTCTGCCAAGTGTTGTAAAGCTCCTGCCTCCTCTACAAGTGGAATTCAGCAAATCAAAATCTGAGGGAAGAGAGATCTAACCTCTAACAGTCTTCAGGGGAAGCTTTTTACTGTCTTTCCAGAACCAGTGAAAGATCCTGGACTGTGCTATTTGGCAGCTTAGCCCCAGAGGAAGTGCAAAGTAAAAAAATATTTGAAAAGCAAGTAAGCTCAAACACATACCACTGCCAAATCATCTTCACTTGGAATAAGTCTTAGTTAACAAATCCAACCTCTACTTCAGTCTGCATACACTACAAAAAAACCCAACAACCGAACATGTGGAAATCTTGAAAGAGCATGAAATGAAAAATTGTACCAATATTCTACTGAAAGTCTAGACTCACTTTTATGTCACCTAGGGATATTTTAAAATACAGGAGCTTAGATGGTGAGAGACTAAATGGACCATAATTTAATCTCTCCACCTACCTAGTTGCGTTTCAGAAAATTAACTGTCCTGTTTTACGCTGATGGTTTTATGATCCCTTGTTTCCACAAACTCAAAAGTCTCCCATGTCCTTGGAAGAGAAGGCAACACTTGCACTTCATCCAGTCAGTGACATGGACACTCTGAGCACACACTCAAAGCTGTTCGTGTACCACTGCAAGACTGCTGCCCTCTCCATGCAGACAGAGCTGTTACTCAGCAGGAGGAGCCAGAGCTGACCCCACACCTCTGCCTCATTCAGGGGGTCCCCTCAGCAGACAGAAATCAGGCATCTGAAGGTCACCCTGGCTCTCCAGCCCCCTCTCCCTGCCTGATACCTTCTCTGCAAGGTGTGCTGTATGTGCCAATTACTGAGGAAAACCATCTGCTAGATGGGTCCCAAACAGGTAACCCAAGAAATGCCAAGGCTGATGGCCAACATGCTGTCTCTGTCTTCAGCAGCTCCAGTCCCTGCCGGAGCAATGGAGTCCCTACTCTCCCAGCACCTCTGCACTCAGGATTACCATGTTTCTTCCCCCTGTCTTCCTAAGGAAGATGGAAGAAGCCAACAGCTAGCAGTTTCCCATCAGAAAGACCCGGTGTGCATGGAGACAGTACTTAACAAGTCTCACAGCTCAATGGAAGCAGAACAGATCTTTTCACCTCTGCCCCAAGGCTGGAGGAACCATGCCTCCCTCTGCTCTACCCTTGGAGATGATTACCCCAGTCCACTTTGCTGGGCAGAACCTCTCCTGTCAGTTACTCTGTTGTGGCACTTCCCACACAACCATGAGTACCTTCAGAAGCCAGAGGGCATCAGAGGATCAGGCCTGTCACATTTTGTTTTTCCATCCTGCACAGTCTTTTAAGTTGTTCTGCATTTGATAATCCACATCCCTGTCTTGTGCCCCACTTTCCAACTTGAATCCTTCTGATTCCTTCTGTCAAATTGACAAGATAAAGGGTTCTTTTTCTTAAATATATCCTTTAACAAAACCTATATGGAATATGCTCACTTGTGTCACTGATCTGGAAAATGTGCTTTGTCTTTCTTTCAGAGAACATGCACATTTCAGATTTCCCCTAAGCTTTCATAATTATTTCTGATCTCAATAGTTTTACTTTGTCAGCCCAGCTGATACCAAGCAGATGAGAGAAGCGATTTGAGGGTGGATTTTGTATACAAGGGAGCAGAGGAGAAAACCAGCAATAAAATTCTGGTAATTTCTCATTTCATTGTAAAGACATGTTATGGGTATTTGCATATTCTGGCTGTGAAGTAAACAAAGCTGTAATCAGATGACATGGCAAGAAAGGCTTGAAATGTTATTCAAGACTTAAGGTATAAGCGCTTATTAAATAACAAACATTTTGTATGAAGACTGCTCAAAGGAAAATGTCACATTAGGCACCTTGCTCGCTAACTGGAGCCTATTCTCACAAATACCATACCATGGGATACTGAACATAGAAATTTTATATACGTGAAGTGTGTGTACACTACATTGAACATGTACATGACCTACTAGTTTAGCTCACAATCCCAGCAGATAAAAGACTAGCTCCTGTAGAGCTCCTGGCACGCTGAGGGAGCTGCTTTCAGCATTTCACTCAGCCCCATCGCTGCATCCATCATCCAGCCTCAGAATGGGAGGGAAGATGAGACAGGAATTATCAAGCTACAGCTTATAATGGCTGAGTCATAACACTAAATGCCTCTAACTCAAATTACAGGGTCATTTAGGAGGTATGACTTGCTGTGACACCTGCTGAAGAAAAGAGGAAACTCTGGGTACTTAACATTTTAGAATAAAACTCAGTTTCCCTTCAGCTGTGTTTAGTGCCTGAACAAACTCCAGGACACTAACCCCAGTGCCAATTTAATACAGACTTCTATTTGCGGAGGCTCATTAACGTTGTGCACAACTGCTTAAAAAAAGGTTAAAGTCTTGGCAGAAAGCAGCAATAGCAACTATCGATTCAACTCTAGAAACTCTCCAGCACTTACCCTGAGACTCACCAGCCGGGGAAACACTGGAGCACTGAGCAGAGTTTTAATCAGACACCAAAGCACAGCCCAGCCAGTGGCACAGACGGGCTGCAGGCACAGGGACAGGTCACCAGCCTGTCCCTGCAGCCACCGCTCTGTCCCTTGGGGCAACAACTGATGCAGTCTGTGGGGGCAAAGCTGCTGGCATCCCACAAGCTGCTCTCCACCAAATCAAATCTGCTTATACACCTCCCTTAGCTACATGCTTTAGTTCTTCATAAGAAGAACTTTAAAAATGAACTTTAAATGCTTTAAAAATTAGACACCACCTTTTTGAAGGCCTTTTAAAATACTAGAATACTATGAATTTCCTCTCTTGTAATTCCTTTTGATGTGCAATTTTGATTGCTACCCCCTTTGTAGATACTTGGGCCCATAAAAAAAAAAAAAAAAAAAAAAAAAAACACAAAACCACACAGAAAACAAAAAACAAACCCCCCAGCTATGACATAGTATCTGATGAAAAAATACTAAAATAGCACATACCTTTAGGGTTTTTTGGGGGGGAGGAGGGAAGGTATTTTTTAAAAACATGAGAAACAAGCACAGTTTTGGACCTACTTTTTTTTTTTCTGATGCAATGGCCTGCAACAGCCAGAACCCAGAAACTCCCTGTGAAAGCCATCACGGGGCCAGAGTTCATCCTAACACAAGCTTTGATTTACAGATACTCAAGCTTATGCTAATCTGACTTTCCACATACTGGGGTTTGCTTTGGTCTTTCCAAGGGCATGCTTTGCCATTTTGCTTACAAACACTTAAATTGTAAAGTTTCATAGCTTCTAACACTTGTGCACAATTAGAGAGATGTATTTTTGAAGTTGGAAGTTTTACCTTTTCTTTTGCAGTCTGGGATATTACAGGGGTTAATGAACACACATCTCAACGAAACAGAAGTTGCCATGCTCCAAAGCAAAGTTTAAACTCATAATTCTGAACTAAGATAAAAAAAACCCCATCAGATCTTCCTAGCAAAGTATTGCAGAACAGTTACAAGTACGTTTTAATTATCTATCACTTCTCTCTTCCAGGGAAGGTTAAAAATATGACTCCAAGTACCAGCCTGGTTAATATAAACATCACTAGGGATTCTCATAGCATAAAGTTTCCATACTAGGGACAGTTACTGCAATGCAACATAATCTCCGTAACACACAAATCTAGGCATAGAAACTTGAAACATTGGGGCAAAAAAAAAAAAAAAAAAAAAAGAGAGAGAAAGAAAAAGATGAAATAGAGAGAAAAGTAGATCCAAAAAGTGTTTTCTGCTTATTCATAACAGCAGTGGCTTTAGAAATGGGTTGGAAGAAACTCAGGAAAAACCTCCAAACCAATTAAAAATTCATCCAGAAACAAACAGAAGCAAAAATGTGAACCTGGAGAGGCACAGGCATTGTACAAGTTTTGATCAGGTGCTGGGCTTGATGGTCCAGGCTCACCTTTTACTACCTACATCTTCTCTTGCTTCAGATCTATAGTGTATAATGGAGATCTCCAAATCCTTTCACTAAGATTAAGAGCAGACATTAGTGTGGAAGAGTTAATGAAACACTTTGAGGGTGTGATTTGGTATGAAATGCTTTTCATCTCCCAAAGATCTCAAAGCACTTTGCCATTCAAATGAAGTGATAAAGATGGCTCTTACTGCTCAGCTGCAGCCAGCTGAGGAATGGACTGCCAGAAACATTTAATAGTTCCCCTTTAACCCTACATAAATCTTTAGAATAGTAATTGAAAGATACCTCTCTCAGTTGAAATGGGAAAGGGAATGTAGGTGGAAAGAATTTAATTATCTGAGTTGCAATCTGACATAGGGAGTGTATCACACTTTTGTATTGTATGATAACATTCATTGCTCTTGAGTGGCGATCTGCATGCAGCATGGACAGCCAGCAGCCTAAAGTGCTAGAGCCTGAAATTACTACCTGTCCTGAAGAGAATCCTGCTGCAGGAAGACAGGTTTGTAATTAACACAACTTAGCACACTTGAAATCCTTAATTATTTAAGGGGCATGGGAGGAACACTAGAGGCCTCAATCCTTTACCTGGAGGGCAGATGAGATGGCACGAGGGCTGTGTGCCCTCCGTCTGCTTCCTGACACTCCCACTGCAAAGGCACTAATGAAACAGCTCCTTAACAGGAGTCATGACAGGCTCAGACATGGAGGAACCTGATCACTGAAGGGATCTCAGAGAAGCAGAGGCAGGTTCCTCAAGCTAAGGTACAGCTGCTCCTTATCTGCTGCCTGGAGGTACCAACAGGTGTCACTAAAAAAGTCACCAGCTACATTAATTCCTTTTATATTTACACTTTCCCCAGACAAAAGTCCTAACTGGAGACAGTGGCAGGCAGCGAGTTGAGCCTGCAGTATTTATAGTGCAAGAATGGAAGAATACTGATGATACAAAGGATCTTGAAAGATCACCAGGTTTAAGTTCCTGCCCCCAAACAGGCTCAACTAGACCTTATAGCATTTTTGGTGAAAATTAATCTAAACTGTTCTTAAAGCCCTTCAATCCTGGTGGGCCCACTCAACCAGAGAAGTCTGTCTCAGCATCCTCAATGACAGAAATCTGAATACTCTCTAATCTGAATCTTGTTCTGTCTGCTGCAAAAATGAGGATCCAGTTTGGACTAATGCTTTCTTTAAAAGGCTGGAAGGAATAACTGTTGCCTGGCACCTCATTTATGGAGAGAGGCAAGAAAAGGCAGATACTGGGGAAGGAAGTGAAGGCAGCTGAAGCATCAGGGGAAAAAAAAAAAAAGTCATTCGTGAGTGATATTTTGTAGAGTAAATGAATGCAGATTTGATGAGGAGCATAAATAACATCCTGCAGGGTCAGCAGGGAAACCCTAATTAGGCAGGATACCCTTCCTCAATACTAATTAGAGTTATATGCTTGATTGAATAGGTACAATTCTTCCTAGTATGTCAAGAGGCCAAGAGGAGGCCGACAGCATACAACCAGCCTCTTGGTCCCTCTCTCTTGCAGACACATACAAGACACATACAAGACACATACCAAGTGTTGCTGTACAGGCTCTCTCATGCATATGCATTCTCATGCACACATAGCCACGTGGAGTTATCACCCATGGGACCCTCCATCTGCTTCCTGTCCTTTCACCACAGATACTACCTATCAGGTGCCCTGATTCAGAAGAAAGCAGGGTTAACATCCCCCTCTAGATGAGGAAGAGACTATCCAGCATGCCATGGCCAGTTGACAAAAGGAGTAATAGGTGTATGCAAATTAATAGCTCACACCGTTTCATAACGCACATCCCCCAGCAGATGCCACAGGTAATTATGCAGCTGAGGGTAGTGCTTCTGGGAGCACTCATAAAATACAGCTTTTATCTTGCTGCTTCCAGCCCATGTCTGGTAATGTATAAATAATGTTAACAGCGTCAACACAGACAGACAAAGATTGGATGTGCACTGCGTACGCACGCCTGGTGAAATACTGATCTTGCTGCAAACTTGAGACACGTTAGAAGAGAAAGGAAGAGTTTGCCTCTTGAAAAAAGGCTCCAAAACACACATACCGAGGTGCTTCCTATAAGCAACAAAACCTCCTTGCGAGATAAGAAAAGCTGGGTACTTAAGGACTTTTTGTGCATCCCTTTAGGCAGGTAGCCTTCAGGCTGATTCAAGATAGGTTATGAATATGGGGTGGCAGCTGTGTGGCATGTGACTGGCTCCATGCAGCAAGGTGACAGCTTCATATGCCAAGGAACTTCCATAGCGCGACAGCTGGGATGAGCAGGAGACTCACTGTACGACAGTATGGTTAACAACAGGATCCATTGTAAGTGGGGCCAACATTATTGTAAAGATAGATGTCAGCATGCTTAGGAAAAATAAGCAAGATATCAAAATTAATTTCTGCTGCCTCTGTTTTCCCATACACTCGTCACATTCTTACACGTACGCTTTGTACGCGTTCCAGCCATGCTGAGTTGCTCCATGAGGCAATTTCAAATGTGCAGTGAGCTTATCCCATTTAATTGCCCACAGATTAGGGACACACCCTTGCAGCTTAAGCTGCACTAAGCATATTGTGAGCACTATCCAAAAATTAGGTGAGAAAATGGAGAAACAGAGGAGTCAAGGCAGGTGTGCAACGACCAAAGACATCTGTGGAGGAGCTAAGACACATCAGTGAGAAAGGGAAACACTGATATTTTCCAAGGATAGTCACACATGGAGGGACCACTACAGCTACTTTGTTAGCTTTGGTTTTGGTCTTCAAACTTATCAAAACAAGTACCCAAGAGGAACAATTCTGCAAAACAGACCAACAGAGTTTTGTAAGCAAATTCCTTTTGTGAAGATGGCTTTAGGTGCATTGAAATGAACCACATTGTTGTAGTTTATCAACAAATGTATGCAATATAACAGGCTTACAGTGGCTACAAAACTGAAAGAGATCCTATTATCTATAAAGAATTCCTTATTATGTGTCAACGTTAGGAAGTTGAAACAGATATATGAGCTGAATAGAGGAAGGAAATCTAAGGAGCAGATCTAAATATTCAAATGGGACAATTTGATAGAATAAGGACATCAAGAAACACACAATCAAAAAACTAACCCACCATCATTGCCGATACTGAAACTGATGGTAAACATGCGTTTTTACTGTTATTTTCCTAATGATAAAAATGCTGTTTTTTAATCTGAAGTTGAAACACTGCACTGCTTTCCACCACTTTTCCTAAATTTTCTATGGAAAACTATTTTGTGATGCAGCTTGCATCACTATGTAAAGATGATGAAAAACTGTAGCAATTCTATCTTAAAAAGTATCAAACTGCTTTGCCACTGCAAAAGAAAAAAATTGATCTAGAAAATGGGAAGTGGCTTACTAACATCTATCCATAATGCTTCATAAATAAAAACTTGTCATTTGGCGTATCATCAGTTTATGTTACCACACAATTAGTGTCAAGAATTAGAAAAGGCAGTCCATAAAAAGGAAAAAAAAAATAAATCTCAAAATAAGAAAAAAAATGCACATTCTAAAGTAAGTTTTACTAAAAAGACAACCCCCATCTTTTTGTTATTTCTTTCACTTGTATTTCTCCAAAATAGAAGAAATATATACATTTAAACTGCCAGCACTTCACGCATCAGCAATTCTCAACTTTAGTTTGCTTTCTTAGATAAAAACATGAGAAATGGAGAACAGACTTTCTGTAGTCTATTGTGTCTCAGTATCAAATTCTTAAAAAGTAATCACCCTGTCACATGACTTTCTATAAAATTATTCACAGAATTACACGGGCACAAGTATCAATATACTGAGAAACTTAATTTTATGTTTGTTACACAAACCATTTCTAAAATAACTTTCTAAAATATGTTCTTACAGCTTTATACCCATGACCAATACTGAAAGCGCTGCTTTGGCATGACTAACAAGGTTGCAGGGGATTGTTGTTAGCATATATGATCCAGTAATTGAATATCCTAAAGCATGTTGTGTATGGTAGGCTTTTAAGGGTGGATTAAATTCAGGGATATTTTGTATTCATTCCAGTTAAAACTAGTAAGTACATAATGATTGATGATTACTTAAACCCAAGAAAACTGTCATGTCCATCTTCTGTGTTTCAGTAGATCAGAGAAAATATTAAGAACCTCTTCCCCGGGACTTACATCTGTAAAAATAGCCCTTGTAAAAGTGAAGCGAGGATGCTTCAGTTACAGAATTGTCAGCTACCAACAGTTTTGGCCCACACTGCTTTTGGCTTGGCAGAAGTATGTAGGAATCTGTTGTCTCCTAAAAAAAAAAAAAAAACCCTCCACATGGAATGAAATGTTCTCAATCTAGTTCCTAACAGCCCTCAATGTCAAAACCTGCCCTTAGTGGTAATTGGCATCAGTAAGATGATGAGCACTGAGCTACGACTGGGATGTAATGAGTTCATGAATCCCCCAAAAAAGTCCCTGAGGAGCAACAGCACTGACCCTCACTGGGAGTACAGTAAAGAGAGAAGCTTTGCTCTTTGCATGCAGGACTTGTATTTCCAGGGTTGCTTCTTTGGCCCCTCAATGGGCTCTAAATTCTTGCAGGAAGCAGTTGCCTGTGTAACGCTGCTCTCCGGGACCTTGGACGGCAGCTTCTCTCAGGCTGCATTGAAATTAAGTAGTAATAAAATAAGTAATCTCTGAAAGCGGATACCAGTTTGAGTTAGAAAAGCCCATGCCAAAATATGCTTTCAGAGCAGGCACAGCACATATATTATTGAAAAGTCTTGTTTCTATATGGTGTGCCAAGTTGGCAGAAATGCAAATTTAAAATTTAGAACTGACTGGTAGGGAGCTGGGCAAGGAGGAGGAACTAGAGAGGAAGGAATTAGTAGCATTTGTTTCTTTTAAAGAATAAATCTTGAGCTACTTTTTTTTTTATGGCAATCTTACATTATTTATCTGTCTTTCTAGGTCAGAAAATAGGAGTAAATTTTATATGTGACACTTTCTTGTAATCCAGTGGTACAAAATGGACTTTCACAGAATGCTGCAGTGTTCTACTCTGCTGTCCTGGCACATACGGGGATGCATTTTAGGGTCCTTTGTGGTTCAGGTGCTGATATTGTGCCTGGAGAGATCTTCGTGTCTTTTTGAGAAGGCAAAAATAAGAGAGCACAAAAATAATACAGGACTAAAACTAAGTAACATAGCCTCTACACCAAGGATATTAGAAATACTTCCCTAGGGAAAACTGGGCTGATTTTTCATCATCTGTCATCTTTTTCAAAGTCTCTGTTTATCCACAGAACTCATTTAAAGGATGCGGCACTAAGGCTATCGGGATACACTACAGCAAATTCTGACCCACTGCTGGGGGAACGTAGGGTGGAAGTAAGGCTGACAGCTGCAATTTAAAAAACCCAACAAAACAATCCCAAACCCTTTCATAATAAAAAAAGTGCAATGGAGCAACATCTGATTACCAAAGAGAAGTCACCTGATTAACATGAAAAATATTTCAAGAAACTTCACCTGCTACCCTCAATCCTTTATTCTTATTATTACTCCTTTCTACACAAAGAGAAATAAAAGTAGACAGCATTTTCCACCTTATGTGGAAATAACTTGTAGCTGAGACTTCAAGAGCTGATAATGCTTATGTACTTAAGATGACCACAGCCAGATATCATTCTTATGCTTTATCACTATGTATCACAGCAACTTCTGCAAGGCTAAATCTAGAATACTGGCCCTGAAGAATTAATTATAGTTTTCTACATGTTCACACTGTAAGCAGAATGTGGGAGAGCAAAACTTACATTAATGCCATGCTACTGGTAGGTCATGAATATTAAGATATTTCTGCAACATCACACACACAGAAGCCTATGGTGGCACCATGACCTCAATTCAGGTACACAAGTTGGGGGGTGGGGAGAAGGAACAGAAGAAAAATCCAAGCTCGGGTAACTCCTTTCAGCACTGCCCAAGGAAGATTCATTTTCATCCCAATATAGGTTTTCACCACAGAAGGACAGCCATATTTTGAGGAAATTAAAGAGTAAGTTCTTGCACTGGATTCAGATGTGTAAGCAGTTAGGTATATGGTTTCGGTATAATTCTCAGCACACACCAGCAAGACATGCTGCCAGTACCCTGTACCACAGCTTTCCTCTCCATCTTTCCGCTCTACAGATCCACAGAAGTGAGATAAATAAGTTCCTGGCTCAGGCATGAAATATCTCTTGGATCCATTAGTGGCTATGCCTGAAGAGTTTGCCAAGAGGTAAGCGTTAGCCTAAAAGTAATAACAGATAGTAAATCCAATCTAGGATTCAGCTTCTGAGGCAAATACTGTAGGAGCACTGTAGCAATCTGACTTTCTTAAACAGAAACCTAACAAAAAAGCAATTTATCCATGAAAGAAACAGTCTCTATTTGCAAAATTGCCTTAAGAAAGCTCCATTGCTGAGATCATCTGTGTTTGACCTCACCATAGCTGGTGTTCATGTTGCAACAGGCAGTATCAGGATTTTTTGTTTAAATGAATGGTAAGTCCATTTAGCTTTTAAGTAGTAAGCATGAAGCCTCCAGAAATATACAGCAAGCTCCTTCACATACCAGTTTGCTTTTATATTTGTAAAATTCTGATCCTGTAAGGAGGGTAACAGGTCAGTACAGGACTTAAATTAATAAATAAAATAGCATTAATAAAAAGAGCTGCCTGGTTGCACGTTTCCAGGACTACATGAATTACACAATTCCCATGTCAAATGTAAGGAAGAATTAAAACTGGACGCACAAAATCCCCAGTGAAGGGCTGGCTGAAACCCAAACAGTTATGCATTTTATGGCCTGAGGTTTATTCACCCAGTTACACTTTCAGTTTTTGACACATGAACAGCAGAGCTCGAGAACATGAGCCAGAGATTTTGGCATTGCTGTGGCAGTTCGTCCTCTCTCCCCAGTTGCTCAAGTTCTGCTTGTCTTGATACAGACTGGAGAGAGCAGCTCTGTCTGCCCAGTGCACCTGAAGAGACAGACAAGCAAAATATTAAACAGCTACAGATGCTGAAAGAAAAGCAACTGTTCAGTCAGATCTTCGGGTTTTTTTTCAAAGCTTTGCTTGTAGGACAAAACTGACGAGAATTTCTGATGATTATTTAAAAAAAAAAGCATAGAAAATCTGTCTGATAGGAGCACAGCTAAAGCTTAATCTATTTATGTAACAAAACAGAGGCAAACTGCTGTTAATATGCTAGAGAGGCACAGAAATTTCTGCTAATCTATTATCAGGGGACAAGCTGCTATTCTGGCACAGCGAGGGCTCACATCAAACTACCAGACTGGCAACCCTTTTTGCTCAAATCCCTCACATCCCCCGTTCTTTCCGAGACAGGCACTCCTCGCTGTTATCAGCTCCAAACGTTTGATGCACCTGAGCAGAGCATGTCCTATTTCCCTTTTTTCTTTCTCAAGTATGGAGCTACAGCACAAGACTTTTCCTCGGCAGTCAGTCCGTGCATGGGGCATGGTTTCATCACAGCAGGAGAAACTTTTCCCTACCAGGCTGGTTGAGAGAGGGCATGAAAGAGCCACACAGTTGGTAGGAGTTGGTGCTTATTGCTGTATTTACCCTGATGGGGCTCTCTTGTCCAGCCTTCCTATACCCATGACCAAGTTGCCTTGTTTAGTCCTATTCAAGTAGGCAATGCCAGTTAAAGCTCACAGCACAGATTGAACAGTCAACAGGGAAAAAGGCAAATGGAGTGATACCACAGCACCTCTCTGTACAAAAGAACCAACATTCTTTCCATTGGGAAATCAAACCAAGCTAAAGAAAATTCTTCCCTTTAAACACATAGCACTGACAGACTAGGCTTAACGTGAAAGCTCGTAAGGTACCAAGGTTCCAGGTCACAACGTTAATTTTTCCCATGACCTAAGCACCTTGGGAGAACACACACAGTTTTATTGCAATTCCTGGTCACAAGAGTAAGATGAAAAGGATTTCTTTCCCTATTACACTTAGAGCGCCCCACAGTGCAGGCACTAAGCCTGTTCCTTCCAACAGCAGTGTGCTTCAGTGCTGTTCTAATTAAACAAGCAAGAAAGAGTTAACAGGAATGCTGTCTCCTGACCAGGTTTACAAGATGCAGTAGAATCCACCCAGGTGTCTGTAACTTCACAACACGCTTCCTGCATTGCAGCTCCTCCAGAGTCCAAGGTAACAGCTAGCAGAAAGTTCTAGATGTTTTTAATGCCATTTTTCAAGCCTAAGAGATGCAAAGGAGCTGGGTGAGAATCCACCCGGGTGTCTTTGACAAAGACATAGGCAAGAAAACTTTCCAAAGGACTGTTCTGTCAATAGAACTCACCACAGGTCACAATCAGAAGGGAGAAGCCACAGAAGAACCAGCTGTCACACAGACTGCAATAGCCTTAGCTTGGGAAATAAAATGGAGCCCCTTATCCAGCCACACGTTGTCCCCTTTGCATTTTCTTACCTTCATAGCAATACTTTACAGACGTGTTCTCTAGTTGTGTAGTAACTCTGTGACTTAATTAGCAGCTGTACTAAGTACACATTAAGGAATCTGATTGTCAGGTCTTCTGCTGTGACTCCATGGCTGTTGAAGGCCGAATGGCCAGTGAACACAAACAAATTCATGTTCTCCTACAGAAGTTAAAGCATCTTGGTAGCTTTTTGGCAGCATCATTTGCAGCTGACATCCCCTATCTAGGTGGTGCCATCTGTTAACCATGTCACATCCCTGATCTCTTGAAGGAGGCTAAAAGCAGTAAACTATTTCAGAAGTAGAATAATATTAATACTGGAAGGGGACTACTACAGTGCACTGACATCCTATATCCAAGTGACTTCACTTTCAGAGTGAAGGCAATGAGCAGAAGGGTTGCCATGCGACTGTTCAGCTTGGCAAACCCTCAAAACGGTCCCAGTCTCATGCTCTGCATTGTTCCAGTAAGACATCTACCTGTGTTGCCCCCGCTGAACTACATTCTTACATTTGATATGCTGTTCCACTCTTACAACGTGGTGCCGTGGGAGTACTTGAAAAGAGTAGACGGCCACCAGATTCAAAGTGCTGCCCCGCTCTTCTCCTGGGAAGAAGTGAACGGTTATCTCTTCTTCCGTTCTTCTCCCCTCCCTCCCACCAAGCTTTCTGCTAAACACAATTACATGCAGCATTTGACAACAGAGCTGATAAATTATGTGCTGCTTGAATTGAAAATGTGAAGGATAATAGGGATGAATATCAATGCATTCACAGATGACACAAACCTATTTCATCACTTTCAAGGCTTTTTGGTTGTGCTCAGGGATGACTTGCATGAACTAATTCCTTAGTGCGTTGTCTTAAAAAAAAATAATAAAATATCTAGAGAGAAAATGGACTATGCCTAAGAGGTATCTGGCAATAAAGAGGAAAAAGAAAAACAATGAAAACCCCACAAACCCCAAAGGGAAACATTTTAGGGGCATGAACATGTGTAAGCTGAGAAGTTCAGTTGAAAATTTTCCAGTTTCACTAAAACTGGAAATCAAGTCTGGCTTTTAGGTACCTACAATTTATTCCAATCTGACTGAGATTTATGTGCTGCTGGAAATACGTCCTTATGACTTATCTATAATAATTACTGTGAACACTTCTGCAACAAGAAGAGTCCTATCCTTGGCTTCCATTAAACACAGAAGTCAGTCATCTAAAAGCTGTGGCAGACTGCTGGCTCTTGTAGGCACCATTATTTCTGATGGAAATAACAATTTGGGCAGTCCATAACCCTTAGTTAAAAAAATCTAATGTAGCTCTACCGTCATTCTCCAGTATTAAACCAGTAATTTTTCCAGAAATTCCTCCAGTGTAAAAAACAGAGAGAATTCTCAATTTAGCTATAGATGTTGCTAATGAAAAACTTCAGAAAACACATGCTGGCACAGAGAATGCTCTGAGATCAAACCTCTGAATTCAAACTGAGGGTTGCAGAAGGTTTCATCACCACCTTGAGCTTGGTTTAGAGTCCTGCAAGTTTCTTCCTCTATTCCTGCATGAAGAGCTCTGGACATGACCCTCTGCAGTCTCTCACTGATGTCCTGTGCAATTTTCAGCTATTGTGTTGACCTTTGAAATTTAAGGGCATCAAAGAGCAGCTTTCAGTTGCTAGCACTAGACACCTCCTGCATCTCTAAGAAATGGAACAACCTGCCTAAGCACAATATTGCATTGACAGACCAGTAAGTTGTGGCTTTTTAGAATACTCTCTGCATGCAGCCCATCAGGATACACATTCAGGACTGCTTTTAGAAAGCTAAACAGCCCAGGGAGGCATCAGTGGGATGCTGCCATCAGAAAAAGGAAAAAGACTACATGGTTGGAGGAAATGCAGACATTTCTAAATGGCACAAGTTTGCATTTCCATTTTTCCCCATGTCTGAAGCTCTTGCTTCCAACTGAAGTTCATGCTGTTCTAGTGCGATGTAGGGGAAATACACACCTAGCAGGGGATGGAAAGAGATACAGACGGAACACCTTAGTATCACCCATCTATCCTGAACCCTCTCAGATGGAAACGCATGGTCTCTCCTTATGCTTCTCCTGACCTCTCAACACATAGACATAGCTGTCATGGCTCCTAATCTCTCTCTAGGCTTTCTGATCTCCTGGGGCACTTCAGGGCCTCCTCACATCTTTGGAAGCCTGATGTGAATTCTGATACATTTTGCTGCCACCCCTGCCCCTTCATTCAGCCGCAGGAGCAGACCGCACAACTCCTGAAAGAGAACCTGCTCTTCACTACTAGTCACCCAGAGACAGGAAAACAATTGCAATTACAGAGAAGTTACATATTTTTAACAGGACTGGGCTAGGGACTATGCAGCTATTTCTGGTGCTAGCCCTTGCAATTTGGGCTGTGAGTGGAACACGGGACCACTCAGCAAGCAACTGCATCTCAGAATCTTTTTAAAGATGAGAATTGAGTTCAGAAGGAACAACCATCATAAGTTCTTGATTTTACAGGTACAACCAATTCTGTTGTGCTGGCAGATTTCCTTTGGACTAGCTGGGCTTACTTGCCTGACTCTCCTCAGGAAGGAGGTATCAACTTACTGCTTTCTAGAAAGGTGCAGCTGCAGTGCAGGACCTGAGGTGGCCTCTCCTGACTCGCGATGGTCTGGCACAGGTAAAATCTAAAGAGGAATGGTGGAAAACCTGTCCCGTGAAGACTGCCTACAGTTATATTCTTCAGGGGCCCACTTTCAAGATGAGCAAAGCCAGAGCTGTGCAGCCAGGCCACCGATCAGTGCAGCAGCAATTCATGCCATGAAACTCTGGACGTATTGCAATCAACCAGGGGACAGAGAGGAACTCCGTGTGCCTCGCTGCACAGCTCAGAGAAATGGGACCTGAAACAAGAGCTAAGCCAAATGGTTCTCTTCTCTGCAACTTATATGACAAGCAAATATTTTGAGGTCAGGAAAAGCTAATCTTTTTCTGCCTGGAGGCAACCAGTTGCTTTCTATTAACATGTCATTTTGTATTGAGTCCTGTGCAAATTGGAATGAGACGATTCCAGACATCTTGAAGGAGAAAAAAATGGAAGCATTGAAAAAAATTATATACCTATTCTAGCTATGTGCTGATCCAAACTAAACCATATTTACATCTTCGAGAGTGAAAAATGTATTATTTGTATCATTTATTTATCACATACAAAATATCATGAGGTATATTTATGGCATGAATTCTTTAGTTTTGAATAAATGACAAATATTCTTAGTGTTAGAGATGGAGCTGAGCTGCATAATAAGGCATTAAAGTGCACTTTTTGCCTTTTGACATCTCTTTTTAAGGATACAAATTAAAATGTTGAAAATAGAAAGCATCAATATTCTTGAAGGTTATATCCAAAAGGCTCAGTAACAGTATGTAAATAGAGAATTAATGTCATAATGTAGATAAAATACTCTCACATTTCTAGAAGAAAAAGCTTGGAAAGCAAATATGATATTTGTATGTTTGTTCATTATAACTTAATTAGCACAGCACAATATTAAGGACCAAAAGTAATGCTGACTATAAATTGAAGACTGTGTTTGTGGGTATATCTATACTTATATATATATATATATAGAATAATTGCCAATATGATAAGTGTTGAAATAAAGACTCTGTTGAAATGCTTCTGGGATTTAAGTGAAGCAGTAATATCACCATTTTAAACCTTGCCTCAAAGTCTCTTTCGCTATTTATTTCTGAGAAAAAAAATCCAAACATAAAAGTTTGATCGAAATCTTTCCTCAAATTTCCAGTTTTTCTTTACTGAGATGGGGGGAGTGAAGAGAAGGAAGAAAGGACATTTTCTGGAAGTTTCTGCATTTCTCACTTGTATTTATTAAGAAGTGAAAGGCATCTAAGTGTTCATAGGTACCACATGCAATAAAGGCTTGTTTAATGCAGGGGATAAATTATGGACTATACAATGTAGCTGACACACCACAGATGGAAAGGCAGGAAATGATCCACTCTGACAAGCCTGCAGCAAACCTCTCCTACCCAATGCAGGGGGCAGTGGTACAAACCATGTCACCAAAGAGCTTGTCTCCAGGAGATCTGCAGCTCAGCTGTGCAGACCGAGATCACCTACCCGTGCCTCAGCAGTTGTAATCTTAGGACTGCTGAAACTCCCTGTGCTGTTGTCATTGCACCACATCACAGCCCCTTTGATTTTGCTTTTCATTGTTAAGTCAGAGATTTTTTTTTTTCCTTCTTCTGTATCATTCACAAAATCTTTGTATTGCATAGCCATACAGTGTATGTTAAGGAATATTTAACCCTTGTTCAGTAAATACACTGCACAATACACTTCCAATATTTTTCTGATAAAATGTCAAATAGAAATGATGGGAAAATACATGACAGACCTCTGTTCTGCATCAGACTGCAGAAATAACCACAAAGGGTTAAAAAGAAACAAGCCACATGCCTCCCAAACATCTGAACAGACACCTATTTTCCAGACCCTACATGCAGTCAATTATCTGATTCACATTGCTGGTCTGCTGTAGGATGTTTTGATACCATTTTAACATTTTACTGTAGCTGGCAGTAGCATGCTTCTAATGCAAGGGACCCCAGAGATAGCTATGGACAAAATACTGTAAAAGCAAAGAATACTTTTGGCTCTTATGAGTTAAGTAATATAGTCCGGCAGAGAGATGGTGATAGTACTTTAACAAGGAAGATCAGAACACAATTATGCATGGCCAGAAATGTATTCAGTAATGATCCATCATGCTGTCTGTGGCTGCTTTACATGCAGAAAGATCATCTGCTTTAATCTTCCTAGTCTCCAGATCCACGCAGAGCATCATATATTATGCACAAAGGTACTCTGGGTGGCAGTATTGAGTTCACCATTGCAGCAGGCTTTATTATTGTAAGTTGGTTTTTTTTTTTTGTGGTCCCCCCCGCCCCCCGCCAAGTATATCCTAGGCATACCCTTTCAGAAAAATGCTTTAAAGCCTTTCTGTCTCAAAGGAGAGGTCCTTGCTACTCACTGTTTCTCTTCATATCGTGCCGCCTGCACCCCCACACAGAGGTCCCCGTTCCCCCACGCTCACATACACGCCTCTGTCCATCACTGCCTTTCTGCTGTGCTGCAGACCCGCCGAGATCCTTCAGTGCAGAAAAGCAGCCAGCATGATGCAGAGTTTTTCAGTCCCTCCTTGTTGAATGATTTCATAATTCACCCTGGATGACACTTGAATTTTTATTTATTTTTTTTAAATCAGTCTCTATTGGACACTGTACATGTGTGGTAAGGAAAAACACTTTCCTCCTGCAGAATTTGGAGGGGGGGGGCGTTTATCCCTGAACAAAATGCATTTTCTGCAAGCAAGTATTCTTGACAACACTGTGTGCAAAAAGGAGGGGCTGGGGCGGAGGGAGGAAGACAGTATTGGGCTCGCTACAGGCTTCTGTCTCATCCAAGTCCTGGAGCTGCTGCTGCAGAAGGTCAGGGAACACATGCCTGTCTGCTTCCCGGGGACTTGGGGACAGATCCTCACGTGGAGTAAATGGACACTGTTCCCTGGGAGTGCAAGGCATTATACCATGCTACACCTGGTGAAGAGTTGGCTTAAGTTCTTTGCTTCTTTTTCTCCTGAGCCACATAAATTTATTCGACATATCACTAAAATTGCTTGTGAGGGCAAACTGGCGCTTCATTTACTTCCACAGAGTTGCCCCAGATTTTCAAGGAGAGGAGAGTAATCAGTGCCTGACTCCTCACTGCCTTGGATCCTTTCTGCCCGTGCAGAATGGCTGTGAGCTCCCTCGTGTGTGTAAATGAAACAATCTACCTTCACGCCCACACGGGATAAATGGAAGTGACTTGCCAGGGGCCAAAGCAGCGTGGAGCTGGGGCTCAGAGCCACACATGCTGAAGGCTTCCTACCTGCCTCCTTCAACAAGGACAGCTTGACTCAGGAGCTGATTTTTTTTTTGGTGGTTGTTGTTATATTAGCAGGGAGCTAAAGGCTCCTGAGAGACTGTTTATAGAAAGTGCTTTTGAATGTATGCTTCAGCATAGATAGCTCCCATTTAAAACTGAAGATGGACCTTTTATCAAAAGCTGTGACAGGCTATCTTAAGGGTAACTGTCACAGGTGAAGATATAAAAAGAAGAAAAAACCCTTTTCTCTATTGTTTCAGTTTTCTTGTAATTTTACCAAGCATTTAGAGGGTGAGATAATGTCAGATACATCTGTCTTTGGCATTTTTAGGTATGTATCACCTTGGAATGTAAGTACTCAGGAAATATCTGATAACACCCTGAAGTATTTCCATCTCCTCAAGTTCCTCTCTCATCTTTCTTTTATTTAATCTCAAATGAGTTCAAGTAACTTCTAATTTTGCGTTTATCTAGATCTGAGGTACAGAAGAAAAAGTAGGCTTCTCTAAATTAGCAATTGGTAATAACTTTATAAGTATAGTTCAAACCTCTAAGTCTGGATGAACACTGAATTTGGAATCAAGGAATAAACACTCAATTTTTTGAGTACAAGAAAGTATTTCAAATGATCACACCACTGATACTTTTCTTGTGTATGCTCCGTTCATCGAAGGGAGCACCTGGAAGCCTAGCTTTCCTCAAAATTATACAGAACAGTAAGTCCACCTGTACATAATGATCAGATGTCAGCATATGACCACTACCAGAAGGGTTATGTGCCCTCACACAAGGAGCCATCTGGCTCCTTATACAAAAGGAAAAATTATCAGGTCTTCCAGAACAAATTCACCCCACCATGCCATAACACACCAAAATCCCAGCTATGCTGCAGAGAGGGAGAGGAACGTCTCACAGAGGATTAAGTTCCCTAGACCTGAAAACTCTGCCCCCAGGATGTGGCACAGCAGGACAGGCAGTGGCTTTTGCTTTAATAGAGAGGGAGATCTCTCTGATACTGCAAAGATGACTGTCATTCCAAAGGAGATCAGAATATGTTCAGCTAGCCCTTTGCAGGTGAATGCATGCAAGCTCTTCCAACTCACTAGAAGCTGTGTGGAAACTCAGTTGGATGAATCATTTTAAATGTGGTGTTCTGCTAACACAAGAGCATGGCTGCCAACTGGCTCAGAGCATGGGTCAAGCCTGCTCACATCAAACAGAAATCAAATGTCTGAAAGCAGACAGGAAACAAATGGCCCAGATACGAACGTGCCTTTGAAATCTTCAGTTTTTGAGTTTTAGACCTTAACTTGGCCTATCAAAACATAAATAACACTTGGAACCTTTGGTTTGGATCCAAACCATCCTAAAGTACACAGATTTTGAGCAGGATTTTGAAATGGAAGTCTCTTAGCAACTAAGCTACGTAACATACACATGTAATCATCAGGGCAGGGACACCACCAGGTGACTGCTGTAGGCCCTTTCCAGACATATTTACTGTGACTTTTTCTTTGTTGAATTGTACATTCCCCATTTCTTTGATAATTTACAGCTGTTACTGCACAATTTGCCTGGCTTTATCCTCCCTCCTGTGTTTGACAAAATGGCTGCCCTGCAGAAAGCATATAAAAAGTCACATATTTGTGATGCTGGTAACATCTTTATTTGAAAATAAGCCTCCAGCCAAAGAAGTGCTGGTCTTCTAGTAGGTTTTAACCTCAGTTATTAATTTACGTCTCTTGTCTAAAGCATTTAGCCTTGGTTTATTTGCGGTAAAGCTCTGCGGAGTACCCTGGGTGAAGAAAAGAGAAGAAACTCACTTCTTCAGGGCCCCGGGTTCAGGCGGGTTGCTGTTTCCCTTTTCCCAGGGACCACTTCTGCTTATGGGCTGACTTGGTCCCTACCTTCTGGGCAGAGCACTTGGCAGTGTCACACTGTGCAACAACAGGGCATGAACGAAACATAGGACTGCAGCTACAGACCTAATCTTCTCATAAAAATTACATTACTTAACAACACCTTCTGCACAGAGAAAGCAATACTGTTTGAGTTTTCAAAGAAAGTGAAAATCCCACAGAGTTATTTGAATTTGCCCTTGAAGATCTCCAAGAGCAGCCAGCACGTGTGACTCCCAGTGTCACAGGGCAATTGCAAATCACTGGCCGAACTACGGAGCAAGGGAGGGAAGTTGGAGAGCCATAACCTCAAACAATCAATGCAGATGAATCTTTTTGCCGTTAAATTCAGTAACAATGTGCAACAGCAAAAGCTCAAGTTCATTTTAGGTCAGTTATGAATACAGCATGAAACAAAAGTACATTTGGATGTACTGTACAAATGGGAAAATAGAGATACTTAAGTGGGTATTGCTGGTCTCTCCCTATATAAATGATACATCATAAGATCCAAGTTTCAATGTTCAAAGAGAAAGAGGTAATTCTTTTAAAAGATGTTATATGACACTAAACCAGAAACCTAGTCCATCTCAAAACTTCAAGTTTTTCTCCCCATAAAACCTTGAGAATGCAATAAACACTCCTCTTAATGAACAGAAATCCACACCATTACTAAGGGAGTAAAATGTCATACTTAATACATTATGCAAACTAAAAAATTATAAGGCATTGGGCTGATGTTTGAGCCTTTCCCCTCCAAAGGGGATCTCACCATTTTTGTTCTTTTCAACACAGTGAAGAACTGGGATTTCCCATCGATGTTTGCCTGTAGCACACTGTGTGACCAGCTGACCCAAAAGCTCATGTGGCAGAAACCCCAGCTAAGGTGGACAAAGGGTTACTTCAGTAACATACATGTTTGTTATTCTATTTGGCTTAACATGGGCCATTTTCTTCAGATTGGAAAAAGAAGTAATAAAAAAAATAAAAAAAGAGCAAGAAGTAACAAATAAAAAAAATAAAAAAAGAGCAAGTGTAGTGATGAAGCACTTCATTTACCCTAAGCCTCACTGTATTTAAGGCCCAGACTAGCACGTTGCCACCTTTCAGTCAGTCCTCATCACAGGGTGCATTAATTTCACAAGGTACTACTTCTTTAGAGGCGAGAGACCATAACAAACCTAGACAATACCAGGAAATTAGTAACCTTTGCATCTGCCCAGACAGCAATACAGTGTACATATGTACAGTGAAAAAACAAAACAAGCAGCAAGACCTTTTGTGTTCAACTAAACGAAGGATTGGATTCATTATTCTTCTGTTTTTTACCAAGCTAGAGTGCACGTATATGGTATTTTACACACTATCTGGTACACCAGTTGGAAGCTGCTGTCCTGTATGAAGAGAAGTCAAGTACCTTCTCTGTCTTACACTATTTGTAATGATGGGGTCAGATGTCAAAACACTCATGCTGGAGCACTGGCTGCTTGAAGTACATTCATTATGGATACCATCTTGCCAGTGGCCAGGGCTCGATAAAGGTCAGTTGACCTTCCTAAGAATACTTCAAGCAGCAGAGGTAGCAAAGAGAAACAAACCCACACAGTTTCACAATTCTTTTACTAGGAGTCATTTGTCAGGAGATACAATACTGTTTGTTGAGATGAAACACTTCCCCTGTGAAAACTCCCAAAGTCAAAACTCTAGGAAACCACTGTTCTGGCAAAGGAAGGTTTTTTATAAAGCATTCCTACCAGGCAAGGATTGCATAGGGATGTAAGGATGTATATATGAAATCTACTTCCTACCTGGAGTGGAACAAGTACCTGAGGAGAATAACTGCATGAGTTCAGCTCTTGATAACAGAAGAGGGGTGCAGCTTGCTCAGTGTTCTGGAGGCAAAGCCATTCTTCCCTGCCTACACCTGTCCAGAGCCTGCCAAGATCAGTTCAGGGACTCCCATGACCATGGGAGGCTGCAACCCAGTGATCCAAATGAATGTTGCACTTCAAGAGATGCATCATTTTATGTTTTAATGCAATATAAACAGTAAAATAAAGAGCAGTAACAGAGTAAGTTAATTGCAGTTTTAGAAACAATTGCTTTCATGCAACAGCAATTGCCCATACCTGAGAGCTTCAAGTGCTGGTGCATTCCTAGTGTCTGTATACTACTGGTAATCTAATTCTCTCAGTGTAGCTTTTGGATATCTTACTGAAGTGCAGTGTTTTAAAGAGTGCTCACTATCTGTTGAGGACAACATACCTCATAAAAGCAAAAATTTTGTAAAAAAATGTCTTGCTTTTTCTGCAAACTGAGATTTTCATGCCCATACACACAAAGATCCAACCAGATCATGAATGGGGAAGGCAAAGGGATGTACAGTTGTGGCACCACATCTGGATACATGGGCTGCAACAGACACTTAAGAGGACGGAGGGTAGCCCTCAAACTTTTTTTATAATCTGCCCAGACCTAGCAAGAGTATTCTTTCCAGAGTTAGAGATCGCACGTACAAACCAAGCTAGGCAATGACACAAGGAAGTATCTAGGATACAGAAGTATCCAGGAATAAATCAGAGGCATTTACTAATTGCCAGTTAGACATCCAGGAAGCACGGCAGGGTCTTTCCTATTTGAGATGTCTCTCAATCATCTCCCCCGTCTTTCTAGCTTTTTTTTTTTTTTTTTGATAGAAAAGCTAAACTAGCTAAACCACAGTTTGGTCACTGAAGGATGACAGAGACCCAAACCATCATAATATGCAAACATGCATTACAACAACAGCAAAAGACCACAATAATTGTTATTGCTATCATTATCACACAAAGTTGAGCACTCTGCAACAAAACGTACGCTCTTTACAGGGCATTCTGTATGAATTCCTCACTACACTTTCCTTTTTCCATGTATGCCAGTAGAAACTCAATGGTTTCAATTAACAGCCACTTGATTTGGGAGGGCAAAGCCTTGAAAACCTCCCTCCCATTTCGCCGTATTCATTGGGACCAGGTTTCACTCTGTTCCAAACAACAGAGCACAATGGAACATTTGTAAATGCACTCTATCTTTCGTAAATAAATCTGACAGCATTAGAGATAAATCCACAGTCCCTTGAGGGCGAGATCAGTGCACAGTTGCATGCTTGTACGAGAGTACACCTACCATTAGTCTGAAAAATCGGAACCTACTGACATAATGGGTAGTTGTGATCAAGGCGGAATAAAGCTTTCTACCCAGTTCCTAAATTTTTCTGTCACTGTTAATCATCTCTGTTTGGAACAATGTTTCTTGTTTACTAGCAAACAACTGCCTGTAGACGGGCTAAATATTTCTCTATCAACGCTACAGTACACTCATACCAGGATTCAAACCTGAACTGCCAGCGAGAGATGCTCTTTCTCCCTTCTCTCTCCTTCAAACTCAATGTGCCTTCTGTAAAGCTGTCTTTCCCCAACACAGACCAACAGGTCTTGTCCGTCTAAGGACCCTCTCCTAGGGGTCCCCCGTTTCCTTCACACAGGTTTGAATTAATGAGCAGCCCCCCCTGCCCTGAGCGAGCACAATTAATCAGCATCGCTGGAGGTTGCCAACACCCGCTGAGGTGTGCTGCCAAGGTCACAGCCCTGCCGTGTGTCCTGATGGGGGGAGAGAAAGCACAGGGGGTGTTACTGCACTGAAAGCTAGAGATTTGAAACCCTGCTTTTTGCAGGTGTTGTGCTGAAGGAATCTATCTTCCTGCTTTCTCTGCACTGATAAACACCCCCTGTCAGAGCTGGGGGAGGACAACGGAAGACTAAAACTGAAACAGAGTACAGCTGATGTTACAATGGCAGCTCTCTGGCACCTGCCTTTGGCGGTTAATTACCTTTCTAAAGAGTAGCAATTCATCTTTTCGCCCCATAATACCCTGTAATGCTAATTCTCATACTGAAGACAGGCAAACTAATGACAGAGAAAAGGTTTAATATATATAACTCAAAAGAAAGAATAAATTTGCCATAACAAGCTACTAGACTCCATCAATAAAAACCCATACCAAAAGATCACAACTCAGAGTATTCCCAGAACATAAATATTTTCTAGGATACACCACCATTAGCAAAACCCGTCAAGCTTTTCTTTCAATAAACAGCACCTGCCAGGAGCATCTTCTCTGAAACTCACAATATTAAACAAAATTTAATCTCTCATTTATTAAAGGGGCAGACTTCTGGGCTGGTATCTCAGGAGTCTTCCGAAAGCTTTAAAAAACAAAGAGAGGCCTTTTGAAAGAGGCTTATCTCACTCAATGCAAGACTTTCCATCTTAAATACTCCAACAGGTGTTATGAAAGCACTAATGTTCTGGACCTGCTGAATATCATTTTGTGAAAAGCTTCCTTACCCTTACTTACTCCTGAATTTCTCAGCTATACTGAGCAACTACACAGCCACCTTCCTGTCTTAGCAACAGAAAGTAACTCTCATGCTATTGTTGTTTAAAGAAAGTAAATGAACTGAGGAAGACAAGCCGTGAAGGGACAGCAGGCTTTGGTGTAGGAGCAACAGGTCCTCTCCACACCCTTGCTTAGCCCCGCGAGTAATGGCCAGCCCCAGCCAGATCCTTGGGCTCCCGACAGGCTGCCTATAGGAGAGAGGAAAATGGCACCTAGAAAAATCTCTTCCTTCCTCTGTGTGAGATGCACAGAAATAAGCAGAGTAAGGGATGAGCAGACCCAGGGTAGCTGCTACTTTTGGCAGGGGGCTGAACCAGGGATCCCAAAATGCAGGGTTCCTTCTCTCACAACCAGTGCCATAGGTTACCTGATTTTGTACTCATTGCCTGGTTAAACTTCTCTTCTGCTCATCCTCACCCTGACTCTATTTGGTAGTGTTTAATAAAACCAAACAGTTAGCAGCCAAATCATATTGCACCTCATAATACGAGGTTTCCTCAAGTCAAATAAACACAGGCAGAGCGATATCAGGTTTTCCCCCAGGCTTGTGTTTTTTGGATGAGTACGTTCTGTTCTTGTTGCGCTGCTTCTGTGCTGTACTGCTCCATGGCTGAAGGGCATTGGTGTATTTATGTTTTTAAAGAGTCAGGTGAAAAACAAAGTCATCTTTAGAGCACCTCTGAAATATTTTTTTTTCGACTAACTCTAGCCACGTGGAAATAGCCATTGCAATACCACAGGCAAACTGCTTTACCTTTTCAGATGCTGGAGCAGCAGGAGCGAAATGTCCTCTAACTCATTGCTGAAAATGATGGAAAAATCAATGCAAACTCAGTGAAGAGAAGGCAGTGCCATTACAAGAGAGTAATTTTTAGGCTCTCCTGTGGTACTAGCTTCCAGAAAGCAAGACACAGCATGTGGTGGGTAATACTCTGCCAACTGAAAAATGTTATGTCAAATATTCCCATTAGAAATTTATTTTAAATTAAACATGATATATATAGAGAAGCTAGAAAGATTTGGCGTCAGATCTAAACACTTCCCTGGATTTTTATAGCAAGCAGGTTAAGGCCAGACCTGTACCCCTAAGAAAACTGAGAAACAAAAGAAGGTAAAACCTAAACATTTCAGTAGCACCTACTTCTTTTCCCTGCCTTGGGATTTGTTGGTCCCTGTCAGGGGTACATCAACAGTGCTAGCCCATCAGCCGTGCTCCAAGGCCTCTCTGAACTGCTGCTTCTGCACACCTGGACCTGGATGACCACATCATGACAGACAGAGGCAACAGCACTGTGAAGAACAAAACACAAACTCACCAGATTTTGGAGTAACTAGGAAAGCTGTGCCACAGCTCACGTGTCTTTGCAAGATGGTTTTTTCCCCTCAGTTTTCTTCTCTAAGCTTTAGGTACCTGCACTGCTCAGAAGGACATTTCAGCCTCAGCAGAGCAGTGAAGCTTGCCTTGGATGCTGCCTTCATAGCATTTTGGAATGGTCCAACTTCCTTCATGGACCTGTGCATCAACGGGTCTCTTTTCTGAGGCACAAGAGAAAGTCAGCAGAGACTTCTCCAGCATTAACTCTTTCCAATTTTGGACACAGTCCAAATATGACAGGTAGGAGCTCTGCAAATGGATCAGCAAGCAGCAGCTCCTGAGTATTTTAAATTCAAATGATATTAAACTCAGGTTAAACTCATTGCTGCAGAAAAAGTCAATAGTGTTTTCCCATCTTGATTTTTCTTTTCCTCTCATTTCATTCCTCTCCTACAGCTGCTGCAGGGATACTGACTGCAGTTGGCAGTATAACCTTACTTATGACATGCTCAGGAACAGATGTTTTTCTTCACATCTACTCCTCCTCTCCTACCTTTGGAGCAGAATAATGAGATACTGTGCAGCCCCGGTTCAGAGCATCGTTATTAAACAGCCAGGGGAAATGATGCTGGCGTGGCAAACTGTGTGTCACCGAATTACTATGAAACATGGTGATGAGAAAATAGATCTGCTCTGAAGGAGAAAAATGTCGTGTTTTCAGTCAAGAGCTCTTTCCTCTTAACCAGCCCAGCCCATCAGCCAAGTATTAGTGTACACAGCAATTCGTAGCCTGCATAGAGGGCAGCAGTTTGTGCCTAGAAGCTGTCACATACCTCCCTGGGTGGATGTATCTACCTAAGGGCCATTCACATGATGAAGAATTTATGAGCTGTGATTATTGGGAATTTGTTGTTTTCTGTTTTTTTGGTTTTTTTTTTTTTCTTTTTCCTGCTACTTTTTAGAGCAATGGAGCAAAATAATACAAACAGATTTTTCCTGCAGTTTCCCCTGTGCAGGATGTTGATTAAAGCCCTGTAGCTCAGAGAAGGTCTTAACAGATCCTTCCTGTATGCCCATTCTTGACAGGCAGAGCACTGCTTTCCAAAGGCACTGGTTAATTGCTTTGCTCTGAAATTTATTTTGCATTCTGTAGAAAATGACTGCATCAAAGGGAAGGAAAGACTGACTTGCGTAAGCCCCTACATATCTAGCCTGAACACTTTTTGAAAATCTCTCATGTCTGTATCTCTGCTGTTATAGGAAATAATTCACCTGCCATATTACCTTTAGGTAATTTTATGAGGTTCTGTGATATAGGAGATTTCATTTTCTTAGGTGAAGCGTGTCCTGATGGAAGCTGTCTTAGCAGAACCTCCATGATGCTCCTTGACAGAAGCAAGCAGGAGATGGTGGGCTCCAGCTTCCTCACCATCATCACCTACCAGAGAAACTCAAGCAGGAAAACATGGACCTTTGTATTCCTAGCATGCTGGCTGTGTCATTATTGTCAATGCTGCTCAACGATAACACAGCATATGGGACCACACGGCTTTTTCTAATTCTCCCCCATTCATGATGAACGGCCACAGACCTACGTCCTTGTGTCCTGTGGCCCAGGACTGTGCATGGACACTGTCTGTAGCTTCTCTGGTCCCTAAAACTATTCAGGAGGGCAGGAAGGGAAGCCTGAAGAACAAGTTTTAGACTTGAGTGAAATAAGCAAATTAATTGGAAGATTTTATTCCCACTCTCAGTCCTGCGACGCTGATACACAACACTAAGAAGGATGTAGTTGCAGGATGCAGGCATCAGTACGTCATCTCTCTCACCTACTGTGGTCTCTAGCACTGTATTTTCAGGGTGCCTCCTAACTACGTGCACCTTCCCACCTGTAAGATAAGGGCAGCTCTGATAACAGTAATTGACTTGTTAAATGCTACACAGGAGGTCTGCATTACAGTCACACTTCAGCCCCAAGACCACCCTTCCTTTCTGCATTTACAACAGGAGCTGAATAGACTAAGTCTGCCTGTATCCTAGACAACAGCTTCAACGGACTACAGCTGCAGGCAGGGAATGGGAGGGAGAGATGAAGCATAACTCAGACCTGTACCTAACTTAAAATGGATTTGGGCCAGCTCTCCTCTGCCTAAGCCTTATCCCAGTGCCTAATCAATCTGGGAGCATTTCTTTATTAGTTCATATATGAGTCTTTTATGCAACCCGCCAAGAACACAAGGCTATGTATCTCAGTTTAGGAGATTATAAATAAAGAGAAGTGCCTCATTCTGCTCTTTCAGACAGGGGAAAAAGAAAAAAAAAAAAAAGGAAGAAAAAAGTAAGAATCAGTACTGTTCTGAGGCAAGCTAGAAGCAAAAAGGAGTGTCTCCAAAACTAATCCCAAACAAAACCCTAAAATTCACTCTTAACCCAATCATTCAAAGAACATAAATTGTCCTTTTTCCTTATCCCCACATCAACCGCCAGACCACAAAGTTTATTTTGCATTTTTTTTCCTAGTACCTATATACACTGCAGTTATGTTCTTCAGATGTTCTGTATGAGACTAAACACGTGTTTTTATAAGAGATCCTTACATGATTTCCTGACCCCAAGAATAAAGTTTAAGAAAAATTCTAAGACACAGAATAGAATCAAAGGAACAGAATTGCTGCTTTGGGACGGTCATTATAAGAGATTAACTTGGAGATCAAAAAGCAGAATAACTTCTTAAATATGAATTTCAGTATAAAGACATCCTCAAGGAAAAACATAGGATGTAGAACTAAAAAGGCAACATCATTATTCATTTGGAAGGAAAAAACTGAGAAAAAAAAATATCCCAAAGTACTCTATAGACTGGCTCATTTGAGCTGGTGTGGTAAAGGAACTAAATGTCACTGGAGTAATTTTACAGTTGGACAGAGTTACAGATTATAGACAGACGGAAGTTTCCATAAAGGCAGCTTCTCATCCCTTCCTATAACCATTAAGAAAAACACACACTTCACTCATTTGATTATAAGGTGACAGGTTATAACATTAGCTTTTTTCCAAATGTCCACTTCATCACATTTATCATATTAAATATTCAATTACGTCCCTTATTTTCATTTATTTTTTTGCAGTAATGGGCACTGGATGGGTTGTACTCTGTTGTTTAATAGCATACCGATTAAGGAGCCAACCATTGCTCTCACCTTCATTTTCTTTCTCACATGCCTTAATCTAGATTCAGTGCGTGTGGGAGTCTAAATAAGTGCTACTACTCCTTTGATAATCAGCAATTTGTTACTGCATTAGAGGTGGCCTAAGCATTCAAGCTAAGAGCTGCCACTAACTTAAATGTAAGCAAAAGACACATTATTGGACTACAAGGTAAATGCAATGGATAGCTATAAAGGAAAATAAACAATACGGACTTTCTTTTCAAACCCTATTATTATTATTTTGAGGAGTAAGAAAGGCAGACCACTTGAAGCTGCCAAAACAGAACCAGGACTAATGGATTTACTGAAACACATTTAGACATGAGGAAGAACTATGCAGAAAAATGCAGGATATCACATAACCTAAGGAAAAAAACCAAAACCAAACCTAACCCAAAAAACCTCACAACACACAAAAAACACCCCAGCTACCAGAACAGTTAGCCAGGCTCATAGGCTTGCTGCAGAGAAGGTGCAGAGGCAGAGCTGGATCTGATCTAACATGCTTCCACACTGATGCCGTCTGGGGAGCCGCATGGCAGCACCAAGTTAAAAAAGAGAACTTCTAGGTTTCTGGTTTAGAGGCTCTAAATTGCACATGACTCCACTTTGTGCTGAACAGCCATTCCGGCCCAGGTGAAAGTAAATGCATAGCACATCTGAAATGCTTTAAATTTGGCAGCCGCCCTCTGCCAGGGCTGAAGCAAAGGTCAGAGTCACTCTGGTATTTCAGGAGGCCATTCCTACAGGAAGGAAGGATTCCCAACGATCCGTTCTGGGTGTTATTTGCTCATTCTTTTACATGCGGTTCTTTTGCAAGGAGGGCACTTGTAAGCTTACAAACACGACTGTTGTCAGCTGGAGTCTCTGCTGAGGATGCGATGCTGAGTTACCCCAGGTTGTCCCATGTAACTCGGCTTGTTATCACAAAGGCAGCATTCAGAGTCCTTCTGTGACAAGGCAGTTGTTTGCACAGCACCTAAAAACCTTAATGCTGTAATGAAGTGGGAGACAGGGAAATACTTGGCCCTAGTGCTCAGCTGAGCTAAAGACTGTATTTTTTCCTTAATGTCAGAACCTGTACTCACATTTGTCCATCCTTATCTGTAGGTGCCAGACTGTTATTAAACTTTGAGTAAATTCTCTGTCATTTTAAATGTCATTTTAAATGATCTTAAATCATCAGTAACTTTGAGTAAATTCTCTGTCATTTTAAATTGAACAATGATCTTAAATCATCAGCTGCCCCTGATGAACTGTGTACAAAATCAGACACGTTTTGTAAATGCTAGCTTTGTGACAGCAGTTCCTCTCTTGCCTTTCTTTTTGACTCTTCACCTGACAGGCTCCACTTAGCCAAGGGCTGGGGAAATAAGGCAATGTTTTCATAGAAATACACACACCTGTCATTTAGAAATGGTGCCACATGGACAGAGTTGTACTTTAATACCAGCATTAAAAGTCAAGTTACAACACGTGCTGCTCCACACACGCCCAAATCATCCGCCCCGCCTAGAGATGATGTGAAAGGCAAAGCCCTTCCAGGGCTGGTCCAGACCCAGGCCCTCTCCTTCCCCTTGCTGTTCCCCTCACCATGGGGTCACTGCTCATCCCGCTGCCCTCCATGCTCCACAAGCACTGTGAGGATAACAGTGCAACCACAAACAGCCTTACTGTCTCCCACTGCATGTCTAAGGTAAGAGACACCATTGACTCAGAGCAAGGTACTAGCTGTTGTCCCCATGCCAGCTTCTTTCCCTGCTGGGGAAAGCTTGGTGTATTAAATCCAGGCACAAGCACAGAACTTTGTGACAGCCCTTGAAAGCCTGTTCCTGTGAGAGGTACATCATGTTGGCAACCTCCCAGTGACACTGCCTGGTTAGTGTCCCCTGGACCGCAGGGGTGCCACGTGTGCTGGGAGGTAGGAGGCCAAGCAGCAAATAGCACAGGTCACCCGGGTGTGCCATGGGCACACTCATACTCTCCCCCTGACTGCAGTCCTGCATCAACTGGCCATCTGCAATCAATGCAGCAGTAATTCCCTGAAGCTGTGGAGTTATACCAATGTATTTAGAAGCGTGCTCCAAAAGTCTACCCTCTCTTCCCTGTTTGAGCCCACAGAAAGGGCCACGGAGTAATTGTGATGGCACTTCTAGATAATCTAACACCGGATGCAGGAAAACACACAGAGCTTTTTTATAGAGTTCAAACTGGCTTTGTCTGAAGGACACACAGAGCGTGCAACCCAATATGTCATTTTCCTCTCTAATTTCTAGGATCATGAGAAGCAAAGCAAAAAAATAAAATAAAAAAAATCCCTAACTATTGTCAGTGTATTATCTCGTACAAAGGCAACCCAAAGCACACGTTATCCAGGAACATTAATAAAATGCTCCAGAGAGGGACAAAAGCCTGTTGTATCCTCCTAGGCACGACTTCACTGCAGACCTGCTCAGTGCCTACCTGTCCTCTACGGACAATCAATCAGGCCGCTCCACTCCCACTTCCATGAGGATCAGCTGCTCTCTCTACAGTATCTGTCATCTCCAACAATGAATGAGAAGAGGCCTCAGCAAAAATCACTTGAGGGCATGGATGCTCAGGATGTAATGGACCTGACAGCAAGCAGCTGCACAGGCTGGATCCATATATTTTAATAGCACGTAAAACACAGGGTGAATTGACTGGGATGTCTCATGAGGCATTTTACCAGACAGAATTTCATTGAGCATGAGAAAGAAAAATAACAAGAAAAATATAAGAAAAACAACCACAAAAAAAAAAACCCAAACAAAAAAAACCCCAAAAAAAAAAAACCCAAACAAAAAAAACCCCAAAAAAAAAAAACCCAAACAAAAAAAACCCCAAAAAAAAAAAACCCAAACAAAAAAAACCCCAAAAAAAAAAAACCCAAACAAAAAAAACCCCAAAAAAAAAAAACCCAAACAAAAAAAACCCCAAAAAAAAAAAACCCAAACAAAAAAAACCCCAAAAAAAAAAAACCCAAACAAAAAAAACCCCAAAAAAAAAAAACCCAAACAAAAAAAACCCCAAAAAAAAAAAACCCAAACAAAAAAACCCCCAAACTGAAATACCAACCAAAACCAAGCAACCTGGATAGAGAAATGAACTTAGAATGAATTCCACTGTCCACAGATTATTTTAAATAATATTCCCCAGCAATATCACTTTTCCTCCTGCTATGTAGCTTACTGTCATTCTTCACCTGCAACAGTTGCTGGGCATGCTCAGGCACTCTGTTAAGGACTGAGGGCACTTTTCTGTGACCCTCTAGGGTCTAGGAAGACACGTGGAATTTTCCGACTTACTTCTTCAGAGGAAGAGGAAATGGACAGTACTATTTTACAGAGCTGGTGAGAGCCCTGGAGAGCCTGCCAGGCCACTGGCAGGGCAGTGGTGTATCTCTCTGTTGGCATGGCTTGGGAGCAGGACTCCTTGTCCTTCATGTCCCCAAAGACAACAACTTTTTTTAACTCCACTCAAAATGTAGGCTCTACCTAGAGCTAAGCAACTACAGGAATGGAATACTTATACCTCTTGTTCCTCACTACTGTGCTTCCCAGGTCACCAGCATACATTTCAACCAGCTGTCCCAGCACACAGGTCCCCCATCCCCTCCACAAAATTCAGGATGCTTTTTACCTCTTCCTCCCTTGCCCCCCATCACAGATCATTTTTATAATCATGTTTTCTTTTTCGAAGAGAAGTGTGACAGTGGGAGGAAAAGCACAAGCTGTGGGGAATATAAAGAGGGAAAGGCAAGTGGAGTTGAAGAAACCAATCTCACTTGTGCTTCTACAATCTGAAGAGGAGACCTTCTCAAGTCAGCAGTAAAGGGGAGGGGGAAGGTAACAATAGAGAAGTAGGTGAGAGAGAGAAAAAAATCTTTTCAGAAGTGATGCTCATGAAATTAGCTCCCTTCAGGCTATTTGCTGATGCTTAAGAACAGAGAGGAAGTGAATACAAACCAGCAACTGTAATTCAGAATAAAAAAAACATACTCTCTGACAGGGAAGGCCTTTCCGCAGTGATTAACCAGACAGAAACACTGGTCTCAAGGCCAGTGAAGCCTGTCCATGGAGCACCCAGGCCAGGATAAGGTTTGAAGTGAGAAGGCTATTCTTTGTTTCTCTGAGATTCACTGGTGGCTCCAAGTCTTCCAGATCCTCTGCCTCGTATCCTCACTTGTTCAGAGGAAGCAATGAATATATATGGCACGAGAAAGTGATTTTCACAATGGCTTTGCAGAGCTATAAATTACTGCGCAAGTGAAAATCAGCAGGAAAAAAAAGTAGTTTATTGTAAGATGAATTTTTTTTTTATAACTAGGACTCACAGTAATTATGAAATTATGTTTTCTCAAGAGGTATTCATCCAGCTACAGCCTTGAAGGAAGTGGATGCAACAACCTACCAAGCTGGGCAGCTAGAAATCTCTTACACATATTAGCTGAATGGCATGAATGAAGTCCTAATCCAAAGCCACTGAAATCACTGGGAGTCTTTCCATGGTTTCTACGGATTTGGGAACCAATTTCTGATTAACCTAAGTCCCCAATCCTGCAATTATACTTTGGCAGAGGTTTGTCTGCACAGATCCAATGTCAATCCCACTGCTGGGCAGTATTTCAGAAGAAGTCTGAGTGGGAATTTATGACCGAGACAAACCTTTATTGCAACCAAGAGATTAGTAAAGACTTTGTGAGGAAGTGAAAGAGATCTGTGTGTCGGTCCGTCTTTGCCTGTCTGTGGAAGAGCAGACTGTATTGCTCTGTTGGGTTGCTTGCAACAAGTCCAAAATGGAATTCTCCATTTCATTAAGCATCCAGTGCCCTTACAATTGGCAGCAAAATTGGAAGTTTCCTTTAATTTAAGCCTGTTCTGTGATTAATGTCTCTGCTCACTATCCATGCTGTCGACGTAGATTGGCAACGAATGTGTGAGTATTCCAGAGCAGCAGATTCTCAAATACCTTTTCCTTTCCTCACCTTCCTCATGCTTACTACTATTGAACTAGATTAGATCTGAGATGGGTGCACTTGCGGTTCAAAGCACCCTGTCTTGAGAGTTCTGTATGATTTGGAAAGAAGCCTTTAGTCAGCAAGTCCTCAAACTATTCTTGCCTTCACTCTTATGAACTTTAAATGTCCTGAAAAAAATCTCTGCAGAGACGGCCTCAGTCTGGAGTTCTTAAAAATGGAGTTATACGCACACTTGTACTTTCCTTTTTGCATATCCATGACTGTAAGAGGATGGAATAGCACTTGTGGTATTACTCTCTTTGTTGTGAAATATGCAGTGTTGAGGATGGGAGAGCATTCCTCCATCCTTCTTTGCCTCCATTTAGAAGCTTCTCCAGAGGACCCAAGTATGACATGCCAGATGAGACTTATTTCAGCAACAGACCCTTCCCATAAACTGTCCATCAGTAGTAAGACCTGAACTGTCTAGAACTGAACTGTTGTGAGGAATCAGGGATCTTCAACTGTTACTTTTTATTGATCCATAGATAACTAATACCATAAACGGGCACCTTTGAATTGCCCAGTAGGTAACACCAGTCATTAACTCTCACGTCTCTTTTAGAGGCGATTTCTAGACTATTGGTAAAAGTAATGATATCACTAATAATCTGCTTGAAACTCTCTTCCCTCCAAAAAGCTTCCCTAAATTTTGGAATCTTTCTTATCCATATCTGGTCATACTTCTCTTGATTTAAAATACTGGCACCAATTGTCAGCAGACAATTCTCCTCCTCTGCAAATAAGGACACTATTTCAGCAGCTTTCCTCTGAAAAAAGCATTTTCTGTCTTTGTCATTTAGCCTGGCTGACAGTCCCAAAACGCCTCTAGACTGATTCCATTCGCTTAATTACGTTACTTGCCTATATTTTATAGCATGGCTTTAGGAAAACACAAAGCCCGAGGAAAAAGCCCAGAGGAGACTGCAGCTGTGAAAGCTCTCCCATTGACCCCTGGTATGTCTTATCCCTCCATTGCATCTCCCTGGCAGTCCACATCCTCCCTGCCCTTTTAGTCCTTTGTACTGTGAGCCTGGCAGCAACACCGCCAATTAGAGGAGATTACCACAGCACTTTTTCCTCATAGGTTTCACTGAAAGAAAAAGAATTAAAACAAGACCAAAACCAATCCAAGGGTTATCAGCCAACCTGCACTTCCTTTTTCATATCTTATTATGCACCATAAATAACTATGTATACTTATATTCTGCTGTTCAGCTTTGATCATTGTCTTGCAGCAAAGCCATGTCACTTAATGTCTTTGTCCCGTTCTCCAAATGAGATGTCTGAATCCCCATTTTAAAAGCTGATCACCCTTTTCTCTTGCCTTGACAACCACCTCCTCGCCCACCCCCACCTTGTACATTGTGACTACACCTATCTGCCTTCTTTTCACAGCTCTTAAGATGAGCCCTTGACAAATTAATCAGTGCCTTGTCCTTTCTGCACAAGTGACTGTCAACAAAGCAGATGGTGCTGTCCCTTACAACACCTTGCCTCTTACATCTCTCTCCCTAAGTCTGTGTCCTCCAGTTTTCTGACAGGAGCTACTGCATGGCTAATTTTTTATTTTGATTTTTAATACTGAAAACAGCAGACTGTTGCCACAGGATGTTGCTCACCTGGTCACAAAGATGACAATACACAAAAGTTGAAAGATGTACTTGAATGCACAGAAATGCATCAAGAACTCAGTCCTGCAGAAGTCTGTCAACAGCTAGCAGTCTGTTGACACAGGAAAATTCTCAGATAATGTAGAGTCCTGGGAAACAGGATTCCTGAGGACTAGAAAATGGCCCCTGCTCAGGCAGGTTTGATGTGTACAATGAGGGAACTGTCACCATTCCCTGAAATAGAATTCAGTTTTCCAACCAATCCTTGGGAATCTGGAGATCACAAAGCTTGTGCATCTAAAATGCCTCATAGCTACTATGAATTTCCCAGTTCACCAGGAATTTCAGCTCTTGCTTCCCCCCACATTTCTGAACAGATTGAAAACACTCTAATGAACACAAATCCAGAAAACTTTCACCAGTTTTTTTCCATACCCCAGTGCTGTTCGTTCCAATACACCTCAAACCCCAGTTTCCAGAGCTAACTTCTGAAAAATCAAATTTATTAATGATAGATTTCACCTTGAAGAGTCAATCAAGTTGAAAACACCAAATATCAGTAGTATCTCACTTTCCTCCCCATTTTGATCTGCTGTTTTGTAATAAAGAGACGCTTAGATTTCAGTGGAAACTGCTGAAAAAAGAAATTAAGAATCTGATGAAGAATACCTACTCCAAACCCACACATCAAGTCTTCACAGAACCACAGAGAAGCCTTAGTCGGGAAAAAAAAGCAGCCTCCATTGAGACCACCCACCCTACATCATCCAACACCAGCTTATTCCACTGGTATCAGACATCAGAGCCATCAAAGAACTGTGTAGGAAAGAATCATTACTAATGCTCCTAGCTTAGGCTGATGAATCAATATCTGTGATAAGATCAGTGTCATCCATGAATGAGGTTTCTACCGTGGCATGCATTAACAAGCAGCTGTGGAATGGTGCTATGAATTCAGTGTGTCACTGAAACACCCACAGCACATTGCTGAGTGGGCGAGGAAGAACAGAATAGACTTCACTTTTTTTCCTATGTGAACTTGAATGTAAGAGGGGCTATACTATGTACAAAGCATATATCTATTTAATAAGCTGATTTTGCTATAGCATTGCTGCCTATATAGAAAGGGTTTAGCCATCTTTCCCCACTCAGGGGGTCCAGCTACATAGCATTTCTAAGCTTTGTGATCTTGAAGGACATTGATATACCCAAAGTAGGGTGAACTGAGACCCAGCCCTCTGATGTAACAACTGTGGTGCTTAGGCTCATCACCAGACCCAGCCAAAGGCTTCTCAGTAGTGTAAGCAAAACTAAACTTTGGAGTGACAAAGCTGGGATGGAGACCCAGAAACAGCCACAGAGTCTGGTAGGCTACTCTTGCCACCAGAGAAAGATGAGGTGCAATGGTAAGCCCTGCTTAAAGAAAGGGAGCTCTTCTGTCTTATGAATATATGAACCAATGGCTGCTCTCTCAAACCCCTCAGCTTCTCCCTTAATAAGTGCAATTAGCCTTACTTCATGGGGCTCCAGGTCATGTTTTTTTTCCTTCTACTAGTGATGTGCTTTGCTAGATGACAGTTGGTTTTGGTTATGCATAGGGCCAACTACCTGGATGCTGTTTTTATTCTGGAACAAGCCTCCCGTTTGGGGATGGACTTTGAGCTGGGGAGAAAGAGCAAGCTCAGGAGAAGCTGCAATACTTTCAGTCATAGCTGAAAGCTTAGCCCTTTCCCCCTCCCACTCAACTAAAGCTCTGGAGTGGATACAACATGTAAGAGATCCGAGTCCTGCAGGAGTGGCCCAATAATTCTTGACTTCAATGAGACAGATCTACCGGAGTATCTATTGCTGATGAGGGAACTGAGGCCAGAGTTAGCAAAAAAAAGACAGTATTTTCCATGAAGGGCAGTACTTCCCATGCAAATATAGCATTCCTCCTCTGCCCCCCAGTTCTTCCCATACATACACTCCCTTCATGCTGTATCCAAGAGTTTGTCTCACACAAGTCAGCTTTCGCTTCACTGTTTTGGCAGTCCCTTGCAGTTCAAGAGGTCTGAAGTCAGCCACAGTGTTAGATGCAAAATGCAAATGCCTAGGGCCAGACCTGTTTAGATTTCAGCATAAATATAAATCACCTCTGATTCTGTTTTTATTTGCTGCCTTAAGCTAGTCATTAACACATTGAAAACAATCTGGGTGCAATCATTTTCTTCTGATCCAGCTCCTTTCCCCTGTAATCAGCACTCCAGGAGAACATATGGGCTTCTTCTGTCACTTGGCTCCTGATTTACACCAGTGTAAATCTACTGAAGTCAACAGAATTCCCCAGGAGCTGCACTTGGTTTTGTTGCATGTGAGCAACTGCTGAAATCAAATGAGCCCCTGTGCTGCAAAGAGGTTACCTTGTATGAATATTCCTCAACTTGGGGAAGATGTACCCAGAGATGAGAGGGTGCAAACACCTCCATCCCACACCTCCAACACACTGACAGTTGGCAGAACAGAACTGAAAATCCACTTCCATGTGTAAGAGCTTAAATTCTCAAGTGGCCACCAAGTGCTTCAGAAGGCTGAACACATCTAGTTTGGGAGAAAGAACTTCAAGAGGCCCTTTTCAATTTTCAAGTGCACATGTGCGTTTGGGAGGGAAGGTTAAACATTTTTCAGGGTATGTTAAGGTGAGGAAGAAATTATCAGGAGACCAACAAAGACAGAAATCTTTGCAGAAGTGCATTGTAGGTTTAAAATGCAGGTTAGTCAGTGCTGTACCTGGGAACAGCTTTCTCATTTAGTGTTCATTATTAGTGTTAATTCAGGTTTCAGCTGCACAGTCAATCAGTTCAAATAGTCTCTGGCTGGGATTTCTGCCAAGCTCCTCCTCCAGAGGCAATTCCTACTCTGCTTCCCTCTTTACACCAGGTTTATTTATACTCATCTCCTACTGTCAGCAGATCCAAGCCAATTAGAAAAGCTATGAGGGCACAACCTTTCCTCCTTTATTTGCTTTTCCCATGTTACAATCATGGTAGTTTTAGAAGGGTTTCATTTAGAGTTTTCTCCTGTCAAACCTTCTAGAGAAAGATTTTAAGCAGTATGCTGACATCTCTGCCGTTGCCATCTGCACTTGCAAAACAGGTACAAGACATAGTACGAATATGACACTGCTAATCCTCAGCATTTCCAAGTCAATCAGCTCCACTTAGATTTCTCCAGAAACTATAGCATTGTCTGAAACAGAAACCTACGACTTTCTTATTACTGTTGCTCAGTTTCTTAAACCTTCCAGGATGAAAAAGGAATCTCTCTTTCTAGAATTGCTTCTGTCTAATTAGGTGACAGGAAATGCATGAGATCTGAAATTCACTTAGACCATGACAGCAGTGAGACAGTTTTTAGAAAACATAGAACATAAACCTAATGAGCTTTGTGATAAAATTAGAAATGGGGGAAGCTGGGAAAGGAAGACTTTAGGCTAACAAAAATCATGACCTGGGTCATTTCACCTTATCCTCACTGATTTGCAAATTTAATTTGATGAACATACACCTTGCTTATCCTGTGGCTGTTAGGTCTGTGCAAGTGAACTAAGTTTTCATTGCTGCATGAGTTACCAGAATGCAGTTCCAGATTTGCCATACGCTCCACTAATCTCAAGCAGCAGGATAGCAAAAGGGGTAAGATATAGCTCTCGGCATCCTATTACCAACAGAACTAGCTCAGGGAGTCTCCCTCTGACCCTTGGGCTGTGCTGAGGGTTTATCATGGGAAACAGACACATCCTGATAGATCTCATCCCCTCAGAAGAAAACAGGGCTTAGGAACCACCCTGAGAAGACAGCCATCAGTCATCTTCCCAACTAGACTCTCCATCCAGGCACTGTCCAGAACCGGTAAGAGATTGCTCTTTACTGCAACCCTTAAAATTGTGCAGGAACCTGGGAGTCATGCACAGCTCTTCATACTTCCCCACCTCATCAAATCAGATCTATGGTTGTGGCACTTCTCATCCTCAGGTGGGTCAGAAGGTTGAGAAACTGTGAGAGCAGTCTTACAGGCAGTAAGCCACATACATTACTCATGTCTGGGTCTCAGGGTTGGGCAGCCTGTATCTGCTGATCGCTATCGAAGGGGTAAGTGGCAGACAGGCAGCAAAATGGTGTGGGTGGTATCCTTTAGCTAAAGGCCAATGGAGCAGAGGGCAGGTTTTAGCCAAGGACCACTGGGGACAGCTTTTCACTTAACAAGGACCCTGTAGTGCCTTTGCTATCTGTGCAGGGTGGAGAGGACATCAATTTGCACCATCTGAACCAAGTGGTCTCAGAGGCAGGAAGCAGAAAACGTTACAGTTAAAGGTGTCTCAAAGTGATCTCCTGAGCCAGACTTTTGGCAGGTGTAAATCAGCAGAGCTCCTTTGAAGTCAATCAATGCATATTGACACAAGCAGTCGAGCCAATCCCTCTCTCCGGGAGAATATCCTGAATACTGCTTTTCTCTTGGGGGGAAACTAGGTTTACAAATGCTTACAAATCTAAGATATTGTGATAGAGATTTTGTAAACTGTGAACAAAAGCAGATTTACTCATTGCCACCCCCCTACTGACCTTATTGAAATATCCTCCTGCTGAAAATCAATTTTCCATTTTTAAAAACAGAATATTTAATTATCATCTGTATTGATTTAAAACTGTCTTGATTTGCATTGATGTTACTCAGGAGAAGATAGGAGACAGGAGTGATCCCTCCTGCAGTAAGCACTCTCACACTGTGCAGGCATTTCTGACCCAGCAGGTTTTCCCACTGAAGGGCTTTTCCTCAGGAAGGCAAACCGAATGCTTGCTGAATAGCACATGTCCCATCCCAGGGGATTTTTAGCTTCAAAATGATGCCTTGCCATCTCTCTTGGGTAGTAATTATGGTTACAGCAAGAAGTTAGTCTAATTCCCTCTTTTTCTTTTGTCATTTTCTGTAGGGACTCAGAGACGTGTGCGGATGAAAGAGCTCTGGGCTGTCACAAGCCTTCAGGGAGGGAGCACTGAGCTGGTGGAACCCCCTTCCACAGGCTCTGCTGCTCCTCCAAGCAGGAGCAGAGCATGTGCCCTTCAGCCCTGCGTGCTCATCCGAGGGAGCAGCTCACCAGGCAGCGGCAGGGAGGCTGCCTCTCCCCAAGGCAGCTCTTGCACGCCGGGCTGCAGCCCCTGCGTGTGCTCTGAGCACATCCCCAAGCTCTCTGGAGCGAGGTGGGGAGGCACAGAGGCCTCACTGAATGATGCATCTAGTTTGAAAAGAGTTGTCTTTAACCCCGAGATACGTGTTTTTATTTATTATGAGCTGTTCATTTTTTTTTATACTTTTTAATGATACGCTGAATGCTCCAGCACCCATACTTTCTACCACATTAAGCAGGAAGTCACTGTGCTAAACATAATAAAGTAGTAAGAAACAAATACATAGATTTCCACTTCAGGGAAAAAAAAAATTAAAAATATGTAATGGCATGTATTTTCCTTCACTCCCTTCATTTGATGATTTTACATGGTTGGTCATTACTTTACCGGCTGGACGTGTTCACTTAAAAATAGGAGAAAAAAAATATCTAAAAAGGAAGACTCCTTTGTCCCTAGCTAATGTGATGAATATGTAAATTCCACTTGAACCAAGTCAGCCCACTGTGTTCCCATATCTGCATGTTTATTGGCTTGTCAGCTGAAAACCAGGCAAAAGCTCTCAACCAAGGAGCCTGCTGATAAGTGCCTTGGAGATATTTTAAGTGAAAATGAGACCTCCTGTCCTTATTTTCCAGCTAAATATGCAATACCTTAACTATTATAGGTAACAGGGGAAGAACGACTGGCTCCCCAGGATAAAAGGAAATCTTCTTCTGTATTAATAAGCAGCCAGGAAAAGGAACTGTTTTGTCAGTAAATTACACAACTATCTATTGATAGAGGAAGGCTAGCTGCTTGACTAAATACAGGAATGTTAAAAGCAGGGATCACTATGTAAAATGTTGATGAGAATAAGCAGAACACATTTGAGGTAGGAGTATCTCTATCTTCACATAGAAATACTGGAAAATAAAAGTGATAAAAGTTGCAAACCTGCTGCTTCGGGATTTCCACTTTGGAGCTACCATCTACCAAAGGCCAGGTGAAGGAAAATTATAACAATTGTCCACCTCAAGGTTCCATGAATTTGCTCAACCTGGGCTTTGTGGAACAAGAGATTCCCACCCAGTTCATGCAATAGCTGCAGCATCAGGGGTATTCACAACCCTGAAGGAAACAACTGACACAGCCCTTAAAAACTAATGAGGAATGAGAGCATTCAAGGAGAGCTTTTTTCCCAGAAAACAGCATCTTTTTATTCACCATCCCAAACCTCCTAGCTACGATACTACAAATTCATCAGCGTCCCCCACTTTTGCCAGTTCTCTGCCTTAATATGCCAGGTATTCCCTCACCTCGTCTGTGAGAAATGAAGCTTTCACACACACTTTTAAAGTCACCGTGAAAAAGTACTGATGTAAATGCTGAGGCATCTTTTCCCCATGCCCTCCAAAAAAAAAAAAAAGTCAACAACTAACCAAAATAATACAAGAGAGGAATCTGGATATCTTTGACCCATCTCAGTCTGAGGGAGTTCACTAATGTATTTATTATCTTCCCTGTCCTCCTCAAATTTTGTTTAATTGAAGACCTAGTCATGAAATACAAGGATTAATAAGAAGGTGGTGTTATAGGCTTTTAGCCACTGTGGGCAAAAAAGTATTAGTGGTCTCCCAAGGAAACTGCTGTCATCACGCAGCCATGTATCTAGAGTCAGGTGTTCCAGAATTTCTACAAAACCATTTGAATTGTCAGATATTTTTTTCAAACAAAAATATGTTTTTTCTTCATTCTTATGATACCTTTATGTGTCTGTATTTAAGAATCCATTAGCAGGACGAATACAAGAAAAAGGTAAGTATTTTGTCTGTAACAAAGAGCTGTGAAAGACATGTACTACTTCTTCATATAGTCAGTAGATCTCCTGAGCGAACAGAAGCCTTACCATGCAACTTACGCGCACTCAGGATGCCCACTCACCCCTCTCTCCCCATCCCAGGCCCTCACCTTTTTCTGTGCAGAGGTTCCCTTGAGTTCTGAGCTCCACCAGACCCAGCGCCTCTCGTGAGACGCAGCATGGGCCAACTCCGCTTTTACACAATACAAGCAAACTCTCATTAACAGAGCAGGTAAAAGGAAAGACACAGGGCACTCCCCAGTTATCCTGCTCTTCAAGTCAGTTCTGTTTTAGGAGATAAATATGCAATCTGCTAATTTTTTTTTAGGAATCAATATTTACTTAAGAGCAACAATAGCTCTTCCAGGGCCTTTTAAGTTTATCATACCACTGTGACGCTAATCTCTCTTAATGAAAATAAATTACTTCCCCTGAAGGATCAATCTTTTGGGCATGAGACCGTTTGCACTGCTTTATTCCAGCAGTGGCAGCTAATGGAGTGTCTGCTGATTTACACCCACGATCAGAATAAGCTTCTTTCCGTTCACAGCAAGCATGGTGCATGTGGCATCGCTGGAGTCCAAGCTCTTTGGAATACAGCTGAGAGTACTCTCAGAGTCCTTCACTTTTTTGAACTTTTCTATCATGCTGCTTCTGCTCACATAAGACAGAAAATGAAAGCACAATGTACTTGTGTAGCGTAACTAAGCAACAGGGCACAGCAGGGAGACCCAGTTATCTGGTGCTAATCATACCCCAGGGATGCGAATCTCATGAATTAAGGGCCATTTTAACATTTATCATATTTCTTTTCATTTAAAGGTAAAAATAAATTATTTCTATAAACTGCTTTGATCCCTGGAAAATGCCTTCTGACATTAAATCCACTCCATCTGGCTCTCAGAGATTAGCATACCACATACCTAACTGCCACTCAAAATGCTCAGCCCAGAGTGATGGATCACCAAACCATTTCAAACATCCCAGTCCATAGTCGCCTCCTCCCAGACCTGGTCTGTGCTGTAAGGTCTCTGTACATCACCTCTAACCCGTGAGTCCCACACTGGCTGCAGAGAGCTCCTTATGCTGGGGTGTAGGACTGATGGGAGGCTGCCTTCATGCCCACAAGGATTCCGAGTTTAAATGTCCCCAAGTAGTAATTAAAATGACAATATATAATTTATGGCAGTCTGCTAAGAACTAGATTTCAGTTCTGTTGGAGATGCAAGCCACCCAGAATTCCCATAGCAGGATACGTATGGGCACATCTCTTCCCCCACCCAAAAAGAGGTGCAAGAAAAAACATGCACGAGAAAATGGTAAATGTAGAATGAGCTCTTTTGGGCTCAGCTCAAACAGCGTTGTCGTGTCCTCATCACAAACACCAGGACCTGAAGAACTCAAGGAAATGATAGCCTCGCTCATTTCAATGGCATTATCAGCAAAGTATTATCAGACACACGTTGGCTGCAGGTGACATCATCAAACCTGAAACACTCCAATTAGCACCATTATTCAGAACTTGTATTTAGCAGTTTTGTTGGACGAATGCATCACATGAAAACTATTTGGTTTTTTACTTTATCCTGCCTCAAGGCAAAGGCTAAATGGACTACTTCGTGTCGACATTGACCCACTAGACTGTTGCTGTGAGTATTTTGGTTTACTCAGGCCATTCCAGTCACAATAAGCCATTCCAGCAAGGTAATATGAAAAAGCACAGAGACAACACATGTGCTATGTGTAAGATCAGGGATGAAGATCCTTCGGTGACTGGACACTAGCTGCAGCAGATGGCAGCTATATGAATTGGAAGTAATAATCTTTGAGCTCAGTTATTAGGGATAGGAATGCCTACTGTTGAGCACATGCCTACACATGTAGCCAAAAGGTTTGCTGCACATGCAATGCCAGAAGGCAATTATGGCAATTAAGTGGTCTTTCTGACCCATTTTAAATGGACTAATAGCAGGGATTATTATCAGCTTGTATTTTGTTCCCGTGATGATCTGGATCCTCCTGCACTGAGGATTCAGCACAAGCTGTGCAAGCACAAAGATAATTTCTGTCTAATTTGGCATAGTGCTGAGCTCCGGGAGAGGAACGGGGGACCACAGGGCTGTAGGGAACAAAGGCACGATCCCAGGCCCACGGGTGACCGAGGCTCACAAACCGATAGCACAGCTATCTACAAGGGCTGTTTGTTTTCATGACCGTACAAATAATGATAATATCAGCAGTTCACGGTTGCTGCTTCATCTCTGAGCCTGATTTCTTGTGGCATGTGGAGTAAGGCAAGGGAATACGGCAACGTATAATTATCCTTCTCAAGTCAAACACTGCCCCTGCAAGGCAAGAGCCACGTCTCAGCGCTGGGAGGAGGGCTTCTTTTTGTTAGCAGCTCATTCCATCAAAATACAAACACCCGGAAGCAGAAAACAGAGCTCATTGGAGCCAAGAGGGAAATGACCTGCTGCTCTTAGAACCCGGTAAGAAAACGTATTGAAAGAGATGCAGTACTTTGCACATTACTTAAAGCCAAGAGGAAATAAGATTTTCACTTGGACAATGGCACAGGGAAAGAGTTTAGTGTTGACGGCAGGGAAAGCAAGTCTAGAGGGTTCACAGGAGGACAGAAGGAAAGGGACTCTCTGACAGGGAGGAGGTTCCTCTCTGATTAACCACATATCTGAAGTGAGTACGGGAGGGATGTGCCTCCCACAAATCTCTTGTAATTTCAGCATCAGCAAAGTCATTAGCAGTGCTGGGAAAAAAGGCAAATATTATATTTTTTTTTTAAATTTGCTCCGCTCTCTCTCAGCAGCTCTGTCGCTCAGCTTTCCAGAACGCAGAGAATAGAAGTAGTTCTCACCAATGATCTTACTAAGAGGGACACCTGGCATTTAAAGAAGCTTATGTTTTTTGTTTGTTTTTTAGTGCATAACACACTTTGGAGTCTTAGCTTTAACTGAAGGATCTATCTTTGCTCCTCAGCAGAAAAATCTGATTATGCCTACTTTAATGGAGGCTAAGCAGCAAGTCATTGAGATGCAAGGTCTCAATTACTCAGTTGCTGTACTGGACACGAAAAGATTTTTCATATATAGAAAAGGACTGACAGCCTGATGGTTAGGGCACCTTCCCTGAGGGACAAGAAGCCAAGGGCACAGCCCTCACTCAGCTCCCTCCCACCTTCCAGAGGCCCATACTAAGGCAGCCTTGGTACCCAGGGCCCTACAAGAGTGCCTGACAGAAAGAAGCTGCAGGAAGACATACAGCTGATGGTCTGCTGGACTGGTTACACTGGAAAATGGATGACAGCATCCAGGAGAACAGCAAAGCCTGGGTTAGCAATGTGCATTTCGTGCATTCTTTGTGTCCTTCCCAATTCAATATTTAATTAAAACCAGTTCACTAAAACAAACAAAGCCTTGTGAGAGAACTACAGCTTCTGCAATGCTGTCGCACTGCAACCACCACAGCGCTGGCACACAGAAGTAACCACTAGAACTTTGGTAACGTGAGGTATGTCCTTGTCCTGCTGTGACAGCTCCCAGGTCTCTCCCCAGCTCCCCATGGCTCCTGCTTATCACCACAGGATGCTACAGAAAGGGTTAATGCTTTCTGGAGCCTTGAGACACAAAGCTCAGCTTGCTCTTTTCCCAGAAGCTCTTCTACCATTGCTGCTCACAGGGCTGTTAGTGGACACCTCCTTTAGGCTGGAGCTTGCTTTATATACTGACTGCCATTAAATCAGGCTGGATTGAGGACCCAACAGTAAATTAGGAGGGAGATCTTGGGAGTGCCTAGGTATGGTCTTTGGTTTTTCAGATTATGCAGCTCCACTTTATGAATACACAAATTGCAGGGTGTAAATCATTAATATCCAATTTGGGGAAGTCACTGAAATGTAACTGCTGTGTAGGCAAATGAAAATATAAAGCTATCAGCAATATATTCATTTTGTAGTGCTCCACATGGAGTGAGGAGCCGCAGTTTATAGATACAAAACTTCTTGCCTAGAGGAGCAGCCTTCCTTTTATCTAGATTAATTCCTAAGAAAAGCCTAATACTATCTGGCACTCTTCAGATCAAAGCAATTTGCTTATTTGGAAGACTGAAGAGTTTCCTAATAGTGGCAAGTGAAAAGACAGCCTGAGGAACTGAGGTACCAAATCCAACTGCTCCATACGTCACTTTGCATTTCTCTGGAGAGCACTGTCACTTAAATCCCACTGTTTACTATCTCACATAACACTCACGTTGTACAAGGTACAGAAAAGACATAACAGAATACACAGAAGAAAATTCCTCTTCTTGCTTTGTGAGCCATTGCCCTTGAAAACTTTTGGCTTTTTCCAGGGTGGGGGTAGGAAAGATTATTTTTTGACTGAAAGAGATTGATCCTATATGAACAAGTATCCCAGCATAGTCAGAGAACAACTAGAGATGCCAAAAGAAGCCTTGCTTTCATTATTTTTCATGGATCTGTACACGGGATGGGTCAGGCAATCTCTTACTAAACAGGAAAATTAAAGATTCTCCAAGGAAATATGAGCTGAAATGCAATTGGGCCTTTTGCTTTTAATATCCTAGTGCTTGCCATCTGTTATTTGATGTTCTGAATTCTTATTTAAACCCTGTTTGACAAACAGAGCTTGATAGAAGAAAAATTAGAAGTTCAAAATGAACACATAAGCTCCTGTAGAAGTCTCATCTGTACATCTTCATCTATACTGATCTTACCTAGTGGAGCACAAACCTGAGGTTGTCATAAAAAAACCCTCATGAAGCATGATATCCTGCCTGAAGGGAGGCTTTTGCTTACAAATATTTTCCTGACATTTCAGGAGAAATCATTATCCTGTTTTATTTCACAACCAAAAATGTTGCAGAGGGCAGCTCTTTCCTTCTCAATCTTCATCCTACTGCACTTCAATGGTATTTCAGGAGCGCTTTGTGCGGATTTAAAAGCATCTTCTAAATATAGATACTTTGTTCACAGTCTCCAGAGGAGATGCATGGCCTTAACATCCCTTGGTTCACCTGGAGAAGTGGTTCTACTCAATAGCTCACACAAAGAAGCATGGTATTTTTGTGTTAAGTTTTCTTTGGGCCACATTTACTCCTTTCAGTACCTTTTGAGTAAGGTTATTTTCTTATGCAAAAGGTGCCTGGAAAGTCTCTCACAATATTGAAGATGAATCATTAAGCCAGTGCAAAGTGAGAGTTTAGAGAGTCTGGTAGTGTAGGGAGAGGAAGGAAGAGATCCCAGATGAAAGCATATCATTGTTAATAAAATGCTCCACTATTGACCTAAATTTTGTAAATAGATTTGTATGTAATAGATTTGCATTATTTTTTAAGTAAATCTGTATTCAGACTAGCCCTACACATAAGAAGTCTCCATCTGTTTGTTTCCTATAGATCCCACTAGCTCTTCTCCACTAATAACATCCAGTGTTCAATTATACCAAATCGATACAGGTTTATTTCCATACAGGGTTTCCCTTTTGATTACATGGTATCTACTACAAACACATATTTTCCTCCACTAATTCTTTGCCCCTACTGTACATTAACAGAATACACAAAAATCCTGTCTGTATTAAAAAAAGTTGGCAAATGTAACACCTTTCAATACATACTGGTTTCTGCATGAGCACTGTCTAGACTCAGCTAATAGGACACATTTAAAAAGTGTTGGCCAGCACACACAGAACACCAGAAGTTTTCACTGTGGCTTTGCACACACTGTAGCTAGAGAGGTTGCTCTTTAAGAATGTGTTATTCTGGTCATGAGGTCCCCTTAGGTCACTGCAAGGGATTATTCTGCCTTAAAAGCAAACTGATCTTCCTTATTTGTGTGGGACTTAGTAATCCTGACCATCTTCTGCGAAGGGACAGATGCTTCATTCCTGCTTTCCCGACAGCTCAGTATCTCCATGAAACCCACTGTTTGTAAGGGGAGAAGGGCAGTTTGTCACCAGCTGCTTCCCCTCATTTCCCATGTCAGCTCCTGTTTTCCCTCTTGCCTTCCCCCCTCTATTTTCCACAGGCCACCAGGAAGAAAGAGAGTTAGCCCTAAGAGAAATCTGATGCCATGAGCAGATTATACATTGGCCTGTGATGTGAGATAATATTTCCTCTTTGATCTTGCTTTTTGAGCTATATAAGTAGTCCTTGCACACGGTTTGGAGCCAGCCTCTCCACTTCCAAGCACAGCACTGCCCAGCAAAAAAAGAACCCCAAACTGGGATGGGAAAATGTTTACTTTTTTGGGGGGTGGAGGTGTGGGGGGGTGCCTGGGTTTGTTTTTTTGTTTAGTTTTTTTTTTTTTTTTTTTCGGGGGGGGGTGGGGGTTGTTTTTTTTTTTTCCCCGGCCAAAACCCCCCCAC